>NW_027207708.1:0-132896 GCF_963455315.2 Globicephala melas
AGTAGTAGTAGAAGCAGCAAAAATAGCAGTAGTAATCGTATATTTGCCATGCACTGGGCTAGTAGTATTGATAGTAGTATTAGCAGCAGCATTAGTAGTATTAATAGTATGTGGCATACACTGCATTACTAGAAGTAGCAGTAGTAGTAGAAGTAATAGCAGCAGTAGTAGTAATACTACTACTATTTGCTATGCACTGGGCTAGTAGTAGTAGTAGTAGAGGTAATAGCAGCAGCAGAAGTAGCAGCAGCAGTAGTAGTAGTAGCAGCAGTTGTGGTAATAGTAGTAGTATTTGTCATGCACTACACTAGTATTAGTAGTAGTATTAGTAGTACAGGCAACAGCGGTAGATGTAGCAGCATCAGCAGTAGAAGTAGCAGCAGTAGTGGTAATAGAAGTAGTATTTGCAATGCAGTGGACTGCTAGTAGTAGCAGTAGTAGTAGAGTTAGCATCAGCAATAGAAGTGGCATCAGCAGCAGTAATAGTACCAGCAGATTTGTCCTGCAGTGGGCCAGTAGTGATAATAGAAGTAGCAGCCATAGCAGTAGTAGTAGTAGATTTGCCATACACAGGGCTAGTAGTATTGATACTAGTAGTAGAAGTAGTAGCAGCATCAGGAGTAGTAGTAGTAGTATTTTCAATGCACTGGACTACTAGTAGTAGCAGTAGTAGTAGCATTTGTACAAGCAGCAGCAGTAGTAGTAATAGTAGTAGTATTTGCCATGCATTGGGCTAGTAGTAGTAGTAATAGTGGTAGCAATAGCAGTAGAAGTGGCAGCAGCAGGAGTAATTGGAGCAGCATATTTGACTTGCAGTGGGCCAGGAATAGTAGTAGAAGTAGCAGGAACGGCAATAATAGTAGTATATTTGCCATGCACTGGGCTAGTAGTATTGATAGTTGTAGTAGCGGAAGTAGCAGCAGCAGCACTAGTAGTAATAGTAGTAGTATTTGCCATATACTAGATTACTAGCATTAGCAGTAGTAGTAACATTACTATTAGCAGCAGTAGCTGTTGTAGTAATAGTAGTAGAATTTGCCATGCACTGGACTACTAGTAGTAGCAGTAGTAGTAGCAATAGTAGAAGCAGCAGTAGTAGTAGTAGTGTTAATATTTGCCATGCACTGGGCTATTAGTAGTAGTAGTAGCAGCAGCACCTGTACAAGTAGCAGCAGCAGTAGTAGTAGCAGCAGTAGTAGTATGGCAGCAGTGGTGGTAATAGTAGTAGTATTTGCCATGCACTGGCCTAGTAGTAGTAGTAGTAGTGGTAGAAACAGCAGTAGAAGTGGCATCAGCAGCAGTAATAGTGGCAGCATATTTGACCTGCAGAGGGCCAGAAATAGAAGTAGAAGAATCAGCAAGAGCAATAGTAGTAGCCGGCCCACGTTGCGTTAGGCGAAGCCCAACCGCAGACCGGGCCGGCCCTCCTGCCCGACAGCAGGTGGCCCGAAGCCAGTGGGAGCCAGCATTGTGTTGGTAAAGCCCCTTAGACCCAGCCACGCCACCCTCGCCCCCACGCCACCGTCCGAGCTCAGGACCCCGCCCCAGGTGGCCGGCAGGCCCGGGGAAGCGGCCTGGGCCCTCGATCCCGCTCCCGCCTCAGGCCATGGCGAAACGGCGGAGGGGCGGCTTTTTCCGTATGGAGCTGTGGAGAGCCAGCCCGGCAGACAGGTGGCGGCGACGGGGCTGGGCTGCAGTGGGGGCGGCCAGGTGCAGGTCGAGGGGCTCAAGGGGCGCACGGACGGCCCCCGGGTCCGCGGCCACGTCTGGTTCCCGTCAGGCCACCCCCGGAGCGTCTGGTGTGCCTCTGCCTTCCAGGGACGCCTTCTGGCCGCCTGGCCGCTCAGGCAGGCGGGGAGCGCCCCATCAGACGCTGGCTGTGGTGGGAGAGACCTGAGGAGGTGGGGCTTGCAGCTGTGCCGGGCGGGGGCGGAGATAGCCGCGAACGCCGCGAGCGACAAAAGGAGAAGGCGGAGAGGCGGAGCGGGAGGCAAAAAGCCTAGAGCACCCGGTCTTCCCTAGAGGTCTCCCATCCGAGTTCTAACCGGGCCCGACCCTGCTTAGCTTCCGCGCTCGCGGCGAGATCGGGCCCTTCTAGGCCGCTTCGGCAGTGGATGCCGGCGGGGTCGCGGGCTGCCTCTTGAGGCGCAGCTTAGCAGGCGCTTGGGCCTTACCGTCAGCCCAGCGGCCCGCCCGTCCCGGCAGGGCCCCGCCGCCCGCCTAGGCAGGGGAACGGAGGTCTCGGGCACCTGGGGGTGGCGGAGGTGCTGGCGACCACCCAGCCCAGGGCGGGCGGGAGCCAGCAAACTTTTCGGCGCTTGGCGCCCCGCCCCAGATCCCGCAGGACGCTCACGGGGATGTGGCCCAGGAGGCTTCCGGGCCCGGGGACCGCGGGCCCTTGGGCATCCCACCTGCCCGCCCACGATGCGCTAGGCGCAGCTCAGACGCAGACCGGACCGGCCCTCCTGCCCGACAGAAGCTGGCCCGAAGCCACCGGGAGCCACCATTGAGTTGGCACGGCCCCTAAGACCCAGCAACGCCACCCCTCGCCCCCACGCCACCGTCCGAGCTCAGGACCCCGCCCCAGGTGGCCGGCAGGCCCGGGGAAGCGGCCTGGGCCCTCGATCCCGCTCCCGCCTCGGGCCATGGCGAAACGGCGGAGGGGCGGCTTTTTCCGTATGGAGCTGTGGAGAGCCAGCCCGGCAGACAGGTGGCGGCGACGGGGCTGGGCTGCAGTGGGGGCGGCCA
The DNA here is from genome assembly GCF_963455315.2 of Globicephala melas. NCBI lineage: Eukaryota > Metazoa > Chordata > Mammalia > Artiodactyla > Delphinidae > Globicephala > Globicephala melas. The sequence continues at coordinate 2,749 of NW_027207708.1, forward strand.
GGTGCAGGTCGAGGGGCTCAAGGGGCGCACGGACGGCCCCCGGGTCCGCGGCCACGTCTGGTTCCCGTCAGGCCACCCCCGGAGCGTCTGGTGTGCCTCTGCCTTCCAGGGACGCCTTCTGGCCGCCTGGCCGCTCAGGCAGGCGGGGAGCGCCCCATCAGACGCTGGCTGTGGTGGGAGAGACCTGAGGAGGTGGGGCTTGCAGCTGTGCCGGGCGGGGGCGGAGATAGCCGCGAACGCCGCGAGCGACAAAAGGAGAAGGCGGAGAGGCGGAGCGGGAGGCAAAAAGCCTAGAGCACCCGGTCTTCCCTAGAGGTCTCCCATCCGAGTTCTAACCGGGCCCGACCCTGCTTAGCTTCCGCGCTCGCGGCGAGATCGGGCCCTTCTAGGCCGCTTCGGCAGTGGATGCCGGCGGGGTCGCGGGCTGCCTCTTGAGGCGCAGCTTAGCAGGCGCTTGGGCCTTACCGTCAGCCCAGCGGCCCGCCCGTCCCGGCAGGGCCCCGCCGCCCGCCTAGGCAGGGGAACGGAGGTCTCGGGCACCTGGGGGTGGCGGAGGTGCTGGCGACCACCCAGCCCAGGGCGGGCGGGAGCCAGCAAACTTTTCGGCGCTTGGCGCCCCGCCCCAGATCCCGCAGGACGCTCACGGGGATGTGGCCCAGGAGGCTTCCGGGCCCGGGGACCGCGGGCCCTTGGGCATCCCACCTGCCCGCCCACGATGCGCTAGGCGCAGCTCAGACGCAGACCGGACCGGCCCTCCTGCCCGACAGAAGCTGGCCCGAAGCCACCGGGAGCCACCATTGAGTTGGCACGGCCCCTAAGACCCAGCAACGCCACCCTCGCCCCCACGCCACCGTCCGAGCTCAGGACCCCGCCCCAGGTGGCCGGCAGGCCCGGGGAAGCGGCCTGGGCCCTCGATCCCGCTCCCGCCTCGGGCCATGGCGAAACGGCGGAGGGGCGGCTTTTTCCGTATGGAGCTGTGGAGAGCCAGCCCGGCAGACAGGTGGCGGCGACGGGGCTGGGCTGCAGTGGGGGCGGCCAGGTGCAGGTCGAGGGGCTCAAGGGGCGCACGGACGGCCCCCGGGTCCGCGGCCACGTCTGGTTCCCGTCAGGCCACCCCCGGAGCGTCTGGTGTGCCTCTGCCTTCCAGGGACGCCTTCTGGCCGCCTGGCCGCTCAGGCAGGCGGGGAGCGCCCCATCAGACGCTGGCTGTGGTGGGAGAGACCTGAGGAGGTGGGGCTTGCAGCTGTGCCGGGCGGGGGCGGAGATAGCCGCGAACGCCGCGAGCGACAAAAGGAGAAGGCGGAGAGGCGGAGCGGGAGGCAAAAAGCCTAGAGCACCCGGTCTTCCCTAGAGGTCTCCCATCCGAGTTCTAACCGGGCCCGACCCTGCTTAGCTTCCGCGCTCGCGGCGAGATCGGGCCCTTCTAGGCCGCTTCGGCAGTGGATGCCGGCGGGGTCGCGGGCTGCCTCTTGAGGCGCAGCTTAGCAGGCGCTTGGGCCTTACCGTCAGCCCAGCGGCCCGCCCGTCCCGGCAGGGCCCCGCCGCCCGCCTAGGCAGGGGAACGGAGGTCTCGGGCACCTGGGGGTGGCGGAGGTGCTGGCGACCACCCAGCCCAGGGCGGGCGGGAGCCAGCAAACTTTTCGGCGCTTGGCGCCCCGCCCCAGATCCCGCAGGACGCTCACGGGGATGTGGCCCAGGAGGCTTCCGGGCCCGGGGACCGCGGGCCCTTGGGCATGCCACCTGCCCGCCCACGATGCGCTAGGCGCAGCTCAGACGCAGACCGGACCGGCCCTCCTGCCCGACAGAAGCTGGCCCGAAGCCACCGGGAGCCACCATTGAGTTGGCACGGCCCCTAAGACCCAGCAACGCCACCCCTCGCCCCCACGCCACCGTCCGAGCTCAGGACCCCGCCCCAGGTGGCCGGCAGGCCCGGGGAAGCGGCCTGGGCCCTCGATCCCGCTCCCGCCTCGGGCCATGGCGAAACGGCGGAGGGGCGGCTTTTTCCGTATGGAGCTGTGGAGAGCCAGCCCGGCAGACAGGTGGCGGCGACGGGGCTGGGCTGCAGTGGGGGCGGCCAGGTGCAGGTCGAGGGGCTCAAGGGGCGCACGGACGGCCCCCGGGTCCGCGGCCACGTCTGGTTCCCGTCAGGCCACCCCCGGAGCGTCTGGTGTGCCTCTGCCTTCCAGGGACGCCTTCTGGCCGCCTGGCCGCTCAGGCAGGCGGGGAGCGCCCCATCAGACGCTGGCTGTGGTGGGAGAGACCTGAGGAGGTGGGGCTTGCAGCTGTGCCGGGCGGGGGCGGAGATAGCCGCGAACGCCGCGAGCGACAAAAGGAGAAGGCGGAGAGGCGGAGCGGGAGGCAAAAAGCCTAGAGCACCCGGTCTTCCCTAGAGGTCTCCCATCCGAGTTCTAACCGGGCCCGACCCTGCTTAGCTTCCGCGCTCGCGGCGAGATCGGGCCCTTCTAGGCCGCTTCGGCAGTGGATGCCGGCGGGGTCGCGGGCTGCCTCTTGAGGCGCAGCTTAGCAGGCGCTTGGGCCTTACCGTCAGCCCAGCGGCCCGCCCGTCCCGGCAGGGCCCCGCCGCCCGCCTAGGCAGGGGAACGGAGGTCTCGGGCACCTGGGGGTGGCGGAGGTGCTGGCGACCACCCAGCCCAGGGCGGGCGGGAGCCAGCAAACTTTTCGGCGCTTGGCGCCCCGCCCCAGATCCCGCAGGACGCTCACGGGGATGTGGCCCAGGAGGCTTCCGGGCCCGGGGACCGCGGGCCCTTGGGCATGCCACCTGCCCGCCCACGATGCGCTAGGCGCAGCTCAGACGCAGACCGGACCGGCCCTCCTGCCCGACAGAAGCTGGCCCGAAGCCACCGGGAGCCACCATTGAGTTGGCACGGCCCCTAAGACCCAGCAACGCCACCCCTCGCCCCCACGCCACCGTCCGAGCTCAGGACCCCGCCCCAGGTGGCCGGCAGGCCCGGGGAAGCGGCCTGGGCCCTCGATCCCGCTCCCGCCTCGGGCCATGGCGAAACGGCGGAGGGGCGGCTTTTTCCGTATGGAGCTGTGGAGAGCCAGCCCGGCAGACAGGTGGCGGCGACGGGGCTGGGCTGCAGTGGGGGCGGCCAGGTGCAGGTCGAGGGGCTCAAGGGGCGCACGGACGGCCCCCGGGTCCGCGGCCACGTCTGGTTCCCGTCAGGCCACCCCCGGAGCGTCTGGTGTGCCTCTGCCTTCCAGGGACGCCTTCTGGCCGCCTGGCCGCTCAGGCAGGCGGGGAGCGCCCCATCAGACGCTGGCTGTGGTGGGAGAGACCTGAGGAGGTGGGGCTTGCAGCTGTGCCGGGCGGGGGCGGAGATAGCCGCGAACGCCGCGAGCGACAAAAGGAGAAGGCGGAGAGGCGGAGCGGGAGGCAAAAAGCCTAGAGCACCCGGTCTTCCCTAGAGGTCTCCCATCCGAGTTCTAACCGGGCCCGACCCTGCTTAGCTTCCGCGCTCGCGGCGAGATCGGGCCCTTCTAGGCCGCTTCGGCAGTGGATGCCGGCGGGGTCGCGGGCTGCCTCTTGAGGCGCAGCTTAGCAGGCGCTTGGGCCTTACCGTCAGCCCAGCGGCCCGCCCGTCCCGGCAGGGCCCCGCCGCCCGCCTAGGCAGGGGAACGGAGGTCTCGGGCACCTGGGGGTGGCGGAGGTGCTGGCGACCACCCAGCCCAGGGCGGGCGGGAGCCAGCAAACTTTTCGGCGCTTGGCGCCCCGCCCCAGATCCCGCAGGACGCTCACGGGGATGTGGCCCAGGAGGCTTCCGGGCCCGGGGACCGCGGGCCCTTGGGCATCCCACCTGCCCGCCCACGATGCGCTAGGCGCAGCTCAGACGCAGACCGGACCGGCCCTCCTGCCCGACAGAAGCTGGCCCGAAGCCACCGGGAGCCACCATTGAGTTGGCACGGCCCCTAAGACCCAGCAACGCCACCCCTCGCCCCCACGCCACCGTCCGAGCTCAGGACCCCGCCCCAGGTGGCCGGCAGGCCCGGGGAAGCGGCCTGGGCCCTCGATCCCGCTCCCGCCTCGGGCCATGGCGAAACGGCGGAGGGGCGGCTTTTTCCGTATGGAGCTGTGGAGAGCCAGCCCGGCAGACAGGTGGCGGCGACGGGGCTGGGCTGCAGTGGGGGCGGCCAGGTGCAGGTCGAGGGGCTCAAGGGGCGCACGGACGGCCCCCGGGTCCGCGGCCACGTCTGGTTCCCGTCAGGCCACCCCCGGAGCGTCTGGTGTGCCTCTGCCTTCCAGGGACGCCTTCTGGCCGCCTGGCCGCTCAGGCAGGCGGGGAGCGCCCCATCAGACGCTGGCTGTGGTGGGAGAGACCTGAGGAGGTGGGGCTTGCAGCTGTGCCGGGCGGGGGCGGAGATAGCCGCGAACGCCGCGAGCGACAAAAGGAGAAGGCGGAGAGGCGGAGCGGGAGGCAAAAAGCCTAGAGCACCCGGTCTTCCCTAGAGGTCTCCCATCCGAGTTCTAACCGGGCCCGACCCTGCTTAGCTTCCGCGCTCGCGGCGAGATCGGGCCCTTCTAGGCCGCTTCGGCAGTGGATGCCGGCGGGGTCGCGGGCTGCCTCTTGAGGCGCAGCTTAGCAGGCGCTTGGGCCTTACCGTCAGCCCAGCGGCCCGCCCGTCCCGGCAGGGCCCCGCCGCCCGCCTAGGCAGGGGAACGGAGGTCTCGGGCACCTGGGGGTGGCGGAGGTGCTGGCGACCACCCAGCCCAGGGCGGGCGGGAGCCAGCAAACTTTTCGGCGCTTGGCGCCCCGCCCCAGATCCCGCAGGACGCTCACGGGGATGTGGCCCAGGAGGCTTCCGGGCCCGGGGACCGCGGGCCCTTGGGCATCCCACCTGCCCGCCCACGATGCGCTAGGCGCAGCTCAGACGCAGACCGGACCGGCCCTCCTGCCCGACAGAAGCTGGCCCGAAGCCACCGGGAGCCACCATTGAGTTGGCACGGCCCCTAAGACCCAGCAACGCCACCCCTCGCCCCCACGCCACCGTCCGAGCTCAGGACCCCGCCCCAGGTGGCCGGCAGGCCCGGGGAAGCGGCCTGGGCCCTCGATCCCGCTCCCGCCTCGGGCCATGGCGAAACGGCGGAGGGGCGGCTTTTTCCGTATGGAGCTGTGGAGAGCCAGCCCGGCAGACAGGTGGCGGCGACGGGGCTGGGCTGCAGTGGGGGCGGCCAGGTGCAGGTCGAGGGGCTCAAGGGGCGCACGGACGGCCCCCGGGTCCGCGGCCACGTCTGGTTCCCGTCAGGCCACCCCCGGAGCGTCTGGTGTGCCTCTGCCTTCCAGGGACGCCTTCTGGCCGCCTGGCCGCTCAGGCAGGCGGGGAGCGCCCCATCAGACGCTGGCTGTGGTGGGAGAGACCTGAGGAGGTGGGGCTTGCAGCTGTGCCGGGCGGGGGCGGAGATAGCCGCGAACGCCGCGAGCGACAAAAGGAGAAGGCGGAGAGGCGGAGCGGGAGGCAAAAAGCCTAGAGCACCCGGTCTTCCCTAGAGGTCTCCCATCCGAGTTCTAACCGGGCCCGACCCTGCTTAGCTTCCGCGCTCGCGGCGAGATCGGGCCCTTGTAGGCCGCTTCGGCAGTGGATGCCGGCAGGGTCGCGGGCTGCCTCTTGAGGCGCAGCTTAGCAGGCGCTTGGGCCTTACCGTCAGCCCAGCGGCCCGCCCGTCCCGGCAGGGCCCCGCCGCCCGCCTAGGCAGGGGAACGGAGGTCTCGGGCACCTGGGGGTGGCGGAGGTGCTGGCGACCACCCAGCCCAGGGCGGGCGGGAGCCAGCAAACTTTTCGGCGCTTGGCGCCCCGCCCCAGATCCCGCAGGACGCTCACGGGGATGTGGCCCAGGAGGCTTCCGGGCCCGGGGACCGCGGGCCCTTGGGCATCCCACCTGCCCGCCCACGATGCGCTAGGCGCAGCTCAGACGCAGACCGGACCGGCCCTCCTGCCCGACAGAAGCTGGCCCGAAGCCACCGGGAGCCACCATTGAGTTGGCACGGCCCCTAAGACCCAGCAACGCCACCCTCGCCCCCACGCCACCGTCCGAGCTCAGGACCCCGCCCCAGGTGGCCGGCAGGCCCGGGGAAGCGGCCTGGGCCCTCGATCCCGCTCCCGCCTCGGGCCATGGCGAAACGGCGGAGGGGCGGCTTTTTCCGTATGGAGCTGTGGAGAGCCAGCCCGGCAGACAGGTGGCGGCGACGGGGCTGGGCTGCAGTGGGGGCGGCCAGGTGCAGGTCGAGGGGCTCAAGGGGCGCATGGACGGCCCCCGGGTCCGCGGCCACGTCTGGTTCCCGTCAGGCCACCCCCGGAGCGTCTGGTGTGCCTCTGCCTTCCAGGGACGCCTTCTGGCCGCCTGGCCGCTCAGGCAGGCGGGGAGCGCCCCATCAGACGCTGGCTGTGGTGGGAGAGACCTGAGGAGGTGGGGCTTGCAGCTGTGCCGGGCGGGGGCGGAGATAGCCGCGAACGCCGCGAGCGACAAAAGGAGAAGGCGGAGAGGCGGAGCGGGAGGCAAAAAGCCTAGAGCACCCGGTCTTCCCTAGAGGTCTCCCATCCGAGTTCTAACCGGGCCCGACCCTGCTTAGCTTCCGCGATCGCGGCGAGATCGGGCCCTTCTAGGCCGCTTCGGCAGTGGATGCCGGCGGGGTCGCGGGCTGCCTCTTGAGGCGCAGCTTAGCAGGCGCTTGGGCCTTACCGTCAGCCCAGCGGCCCGCCCGTCCCGGCAGGGCCCCGCCGCCCGCCTAGGCAGGGGAACGGAGGTCTCGGGCACCTGGGGGTGGCGGAGGTGCTGGCGACCACCCAGCCCAGGGCGGGCGGGAGCCAGCAAACTTTTCGGCGCTTGGCGCCCCGCCCCAGATCCCGCAGGACGCTCACGGGGATGTGGCCCAGGAGGCTTCCGGGCCCGGGGACCGCGGGCCCTTGGGCATCCCACCTGCCCGCCCACGATGCGCTAGGCGCAGCTCAGACGCAGACCGGACCGGCCCTCCTGCCCGACAGAAGCTGGCCCGAAGCCACCGGGAGCCACCATTGAGTTGGCACGGCCCCTAAGACCCAGCAACGCCACCCCTCGCCCCCACGCCACCGTCCGAGCTCAGGACCCCGCCCCAGGTGGCCGGCAGGCCCGGGGAAGCGGCCTGGGCCCTCGATCCCGCTCCCGCCTCGGGCCATGGCGAAACGGCGGAGGGGCGGCTTTTTCCGTATGGAGCTGTGGAGAGCCAGCCCGGCAGACAGGTGGCGGCGACGGGGCTGGGCTGCAGTGGGGGCGGCCAGGTGCAGGTCGAGGGGCTCAAGGGGCGCACGGACGGCCCCCGGGTCCGCGGCCACGTCTGGTTCCCGTCAGGCCACCCCCGGAGCGTCTGGTGTGCCTCTGCCTTCCAGGGACGCCTTCTGGCCGCCTGGCCGCTCAGGCAGGCGGGGAGCGCCCCATCAGACGCTGGCTGTGGTGGGAGAGACCTGAGGAGGTGGGGCTTGCAGCTGAGCCGGGCGGGGGCAGAGATAGCCGCGAACGCCGCGAGCGACAAAAGGAGAAGGCGGAGAGGCGGAGCGGGAGGCAAAAAGCCTAGAGCACCCGGTCTTCCCTAGAGGTCTCCCATCCGAGTTCTAACCGGGCCCGACCCTGCTTAGCTTCCGCGCTCGCGGCGAGATCGGGCCCTTCTAGGCCGCTTCGGCAGTGGATGCCGGCGGGGTCGCGGGCTGCCTCTTGAGGCGCAGCTTAGCAGGCGCTTGGGCCTTACCGTCAGCCCAGCGGCCCGCCCGTCCCGGCAGGGCCCCGCCGCCCGCCTAGGCAGGGGAACGGAGGTCTCGGGCACCTGGGGGTGGCGGAGGTGCTGGCGACCACCCAGCCCAGGGCGGGCGGGAGCCAGCAAACTTTTCGGCGCTTGGCGCCCCGCCCCAGATCCCGCAGGACGCTCACGGGGATGTGGCCCAGGAGGCTTCCGGGCCCGGGGACCGCGGGCCCTTGGGCATGCCACCTGCCCGCCCACGATGCGCTAGGCGCAGCTCAGACGCAGACCGGACCGGCCCTCCTGCCCGACAGAAGCTGGCCCGAAGCCACCGGGAGCCACCATTGAGTTGGCACGGCCCCTAAGACCCAGCAACGCCACCCCTCGCCCCCACGCCACCGTCCGAGCTCAGGACCCCGCCCCAGGTGGCCGGCAGGCCCGGGGAAGCGGCCTGGGCCCTCGATCCCGCTCCCGCCTCGGGCCATGGCGAAACGGCGGAGGGGCGGCTTTTTCCGTATGGAGCTGTGGAGAGCCAGCCCGGCAGACAGGTGGCGGCGATGGGGCTGGGCTGCAGTGGGGGCGGCCAGGTGCAGGTCGAGGGGCTCAAGGGGCGCACGGACGGCCCCCGGGTCCGCGGCCACGTCTGGTTCCCGTCAGGCCACCCCCGGAGCGTCTGGTGTGCCTCTGCCTTCCAGGGACGCCTTCTGGCCGCCTGGCCGCTCAGGCAGGCGGGGAGCGCCCCATCAGACGCTGGCTGTGGTGGGAGAGACCTGAGGAGGTGGGGCTTGCAGCTGTGCCGGGCGGGGGCGGAGATAGCCGCGAACGCCGCGAGCGACAAAAGGAGAAGGCGGAGAGGCGGAGCGGGAGGCAAAAAGCCTAGAGCACCCGGTCTTCCCTAGAGGTCTCCCATCCGAGTTCTAACCGGGCCCGACCCTGCTTAGCTTCCGCGCTCGCGGCGAGATCGGGCCCTTCTAGGCCGCTTCGGCAGTGGATGCCGGCGGGGTCGCGGGCTGCCTCTTGAGGCGCAGCTTAGCAGGCGCTTGGGCCTTACCGTCAGCCCAGCGGCCCGCCCGTCCCGGCAGGGCCCCGCCGCCCGCCTAGGCAGGGGAACGGAGGTCTCGGGCACCTGGGGGTGGCGGAGGTGCTGGCGACCACCCAGCCCAGGGCGGGCGGGAGCCAGCAAACTTTTCGGCGCTTGGCGCCCCGCCCCAGATCCCGCAGGACGCTCACGGGGATGTGGCCCAGGAGGCTTCCGGGCCCGGGGACCGCGGGCCCTTGGGCATCCCACCTGCCCGCCCACGATGCGCTAGGCGCAGCTCAGACGCAGACCGGACCGGCCCTCCTGCCCGACAGAAGCTGGCCCGAAGCCACCGGGAGCCACCATTGAGTTGGCACGGCCCCTAAGACCCAGCAACGCCACCCCTCGCCCCCACGCCACCGTCCGAGCTCAGGACCCCGCCCCAGGTGGCCGGCAGGCCCGGGGAAGCGGCCTGGGCCCTCGATCCCGCTCCCGCCACGGGCCATGGCGAAACGGCGGAGGGGCGGCTTTTTCCGTATGGAGCTGTGGAGAGCCAGCCCGGCAGACAGGTGGCGGCGACGGGGCTGGGCTGCAGTGGGGGCGGCCAGGTGCAGGTCGAGGGGCTCAAGGGGCGCACGGACGGCCCCCGGGTCCGCGGCCACGTCTGGTTCCCGTCAGGCCACCCCCGGAGCGTCTGGTGTGCCTCTGCCTTCCAGGGACGCCTTCTGGCCGCCTGGCCGCTCAGGCAGGCGGGGAGCGCCCCATCAGACGCTGGCTGTGGTGGGAGAGACCTGAGGAGGTGGGGCTTGCAGCTGTGCCGGGCGGGGGCGGAGATAGCCGCGAACGCCGCGAGCGACAAAAGGAGAAGGCGGAGAGGCGGAGCGGGAGGCAAAAAGCCTAGAGCACCCGGTCTTCCCTAGAGGTCTCCCATCCGAGTTCTAACCGGGCCCGACCCTGCTTAGCTTCCGCGCTCGCGGCGAGATCGGGCCCTTCTAGGCCGCTTCGGCAGTGGATGCCGGCGGGGTCGCGGGCTGCCTCTTGAGGCGCAGCTTAGCAGGCGCTTGGGCCTTACCGTCAGCCCAGCGGCCCGCCCGTCCCGGCAGGGCCCCGCCGCCCGCCTAGGCAGGGGAACGGAGGTCTCGGGCACCTGGGGGTGGCGGAGGTGCTGGCGACCACCCAGCCCAGGGCGGGCGGGAGCCAGCAAACTTTTCGGCGCTTGGCGCCCCGCCCCAGATCCCGCAGGACGCTCGCGGGGATGTGGCCCAGGAGGCTTCCGGGCCCGGGGACCGCGGGCCCTTGGGCATCCCACCTGCCCGCCCACGATGCGCTAGGCGCAGCTCAGACGCAGACCGGACCGGCCCTCCTGCCCGACAGAAGCTGGCCCGAAGCCACCGGGAGCCACCATTGAGTTGGCACGGCCCCTAAGACCCAGCAACGCCACCCCTCACCCCCACGCCACCGTCCGAGCTCAGGACCCCGCCCCAGGTGGCCGGCAGGCCCGGGGAAGCGGCCTGGGCCCTCGATCCCGCTCCCGCCTCGGGCCATGGCGAAACGGCGGAGGGGCGGCTTTTTCCGTATGGAGCTGTGGAGAGCCAGCCCGGCAGACAGGTGGCGGCGACGGGGCTGGGCTGCAGTGGGGGCGGCCAGGTGCAGGTCGAGGGGCTCAAGGGGCGCACGGACGGCCCCCGGGTCCGCGGCCACGTCTGGTTCCCGTCAGGCCACCCCCGGAGCGTCTGGTGTGCCTCTGCCTTCCAGGGACGCCTTCTGGCCGCCTGGCCGCTCAGGCAGGCGGGGAGCGCCCCATCAGACGCTGGCTGTGGTGGGAGAGACCTGAGGAGGTGGGGCTTGCAGCTGTGCCGGGCGGGGGCGGAGATAGCCGCGAACGCCGCGAGCGACAAAAGGAGAAGGCGGAGAGGCGGAGCGGGAGGCAAAAAGCCTAGAGCACCCGGTCTTCCCTAGAGGTCTCCCATCCGAGTTCTAACCGGGCCCGACCCTGCTTAGCTTCCGCGCTCGCGGCGAGATCGGGCCCTTCTAGGCCGCTTCGGCAGTGGATGCCGGCGGGGTCGCGGGCTGCCTCTTGAGGCGCAGCTTAGCAGGCGCTTGGGCCTTACCGTCAGCCCAGCGGCCCGCCCGTCCCGGCAGGGCCCCGCCGCCCGCCTAGGCAGGGGAACGGAGGTCTCGGGCACCTGGGGGTGGCGGAGGTGCTGGCGACCACCCAGCCCAGGGCGGGCGGGAGCCAGCAAACTTTTCGGCGCTTGGCGCCCCGCCCCAGATCCCGCAGGACGCTCACGGGGATGTGGCCCAGGAGGCTTCCGGGCCCGGGGACCGCGGGCCCTTGGGCATCCCACCTGCCCGCCCACGATGCGCTAGGCGCAGCTCAGACGCAGACCGGACCGGCCCTCCTGCCCGACAGAAGCTGGCCCGAAGCCACCGGGAGCCACCATTGAGTTGGCACGGCCCCTAAGACCCAGCAACGCCACCCCTCGCCCCCACGCCACCGTCCGAGCTCAGGACCCCGCCCCAGGTGGCCGGCAGGCCCGGGGAAGCGGCCTGGGCCCTCGATCCCGCTCCCGCCTCGGGCCATGGCGAAACGGCGGAGGGGCGGCTTTTTCCGTATGGAGCTGTGGAGAGCCAGCCCGGCAGACAGGTGGCGGCGACGGGGCTGGGCTGCAGTGGGGGCGGCCAGGTGCAGGTCGAGGGGCTCAAGGGGCGCACGGACGGCCCCCGGGTCCGCGGCCACGTCTGGTTCCCGTCAGGCCACCCCCGGAGCGTCTGGTGTGCCTCTGCCTTCCAGGGACGCCTTCTGGCCGCCTGGCCGCTCAGGCAGGCGGGGAGCGCCCCATCAGACGCTGGCTGTGGTGGGAGAGACCTGAGGAGGTGGGGCTTGCAGCTGTGCCGGGCGGGGGCGGAGATAGCCGCGAACGCCGCGAGCGACAAAAGGAGAAGGCGGAGAGGCGGAGCGGGAGGCAAAAAGCCTAGAGCACCCGGTCTTCCCTAGAGGTCTCCCATCCGAGTTCTAACCGGGCCCGACCCTGCTTAGCTTCCGCGCTCGCGGCGAGATCGGGCCCTTCTAGGCCGCTTCGGCAGTGGATGCCGGCGGGGTCGCGGGCTGCCTCTTGAGGCGCAGCTTAGCAGGCGCTTGGGCCTTACCGTCAGCCCAGCGGCCCGCCCGTCCCGGCAGGGCCCCGCCGCCCGCCTAGGCAGGGGAACGGAGGTCTCGGGCACCTGGGGGTGGCGGAGGTGCTGGCGACCACCCAGCCCAGGGCGGGCGGGAGCCAGCAAACTTTTCGGCGCTTGGCGCCCCGCCCCAGATCCCGCAGGACGCTCACGGGGATGTGGCCCAGGAGGCTTCCGGGCCCGGGGACCGCGGGCCCTTGGGCATCCCACCTGCCCGCCCACGATGCGCTAGGCGCAGCTCAGACGCAGACCGGACCGGCCCTCCTGCCCGACAGAAGCTGGCCCGAAGCCACCGGGAGCCACCATTGAGTTGGCACGGCCCCTAAGACCCAGCAACGCCACCCCTCGCCCCCACGCCACCGTCCGAGCTCAGGACCCCGCCCCAGGTGGCCGGCAGGACCGGGGAAGCGGCCTGGGCCCTCGATCCCGCTCCCGCCTCGGGCCATGGCGAAACGGCGGAGGGGCGGCTTTTTCCGTATGGAGCTGTGGAGAGCCAGCCCGGCAGACAGGTGGCGGCGACGGGGCTGGGCTGCAGTGGGGGCGGCCAGGTGCAGGTCGAGGGGCTCAAGGGGCGCACGGACGGCCCCCGGGTCCGCGGCCACGTCTGGTTCCCGTCAGGCCACCCCCGGAGCGTCTGGTGTGCCTCTGCCTTCCAGGGACGCCTTCTGGCCGCCTGGCCGCTCAGGCAGGCGGGGAGCGCCCCATCAGACGCTGGCTGTGGTGGGAGAGACCTGAGGAGGTGGGGCTTGCAGCTGTGCCGGGCGGGGGCGGAGATAGCCGCGAACGCCGCGAGCGACAAAAGGAGAAGGCGGAGAGGCGGAGCGGGAGGCAAAAAGCCTAGAGCACCCGGTCTTCCCTAGAGGTCTCCCATCCGAGTTCTAACCGGGCCCGACCCTGCTTAGCTTCCGCGCTCGCGGCGAGATCGGGCCCTTCTAGGCCGCTTCGGCAGTGGATGCCGGCGGGGTCGCGGGCTGCCTCTTGAGGCGCAGCTTAGCAGGCGCTTGGGCCTTACCGTCAGCCCAGCGGCCCGCCCGTCCCGGCAGGGCCCCGCCGCCCGCCTAGGCAGGGGAACGGAGGTCTCGGGCACCTGGGGGTGGCGGAGGTGCTGGCGACCACCCAGCCCAGGGCGGGCGGGAGCCAGCAAACTTTTCGGCGCTTGGCGCCCCGCCCCAGATCCCGCAGGACGCTCACGGGGATGTGGCCCAGGAGGCTTCCGGGCCCGGGGACCGCGGGCCCTTGGGCATCCCACCTGCCCGCCCACGATGCGCTAGGCGCAGCTCAGACGCAGACCGGACCGGCCCTCCTGCCCGACAGAAGCTGGCCCGAAGCCACCGGGAGCCACCATTGAGTTGGCACGGCCCCTAAGACCCAGCAACGCCACCCCTCGCCCCCACGCCACCGTCCGAGCTCAGGACCCCGCCCCAGGTGGCCGGCAGGCCCGGGGAAGCGGCCTGGGCCCTCGATCCCGCTCCCGCCTCGGGCCATGGCGAAACGGCGGAGGGGCGGCTTTTTCCGTATGGAGCTGTGGAGAGCCAGCCCGGCAGACAGGTGGCGGCGACGGGGCTGGGCTGCAGTGGGGGCGGCCAGGTGCAGGTCGAGGGGCTCAAGGGGCGCACGGACGGCCCCCGGGTCCGCGGCCACGTCTGGTTCCCGTCAGGCCACCCCCGGAGCGTCTGGTGTGCCTCTGCCTTCCAGGGACGCCTTCTGGCCGCCTGGCCGCTCAGGCAGGCGGGGAGCGCCCCATCAGACGCTGGCTGTGGTGGGAGAGACCTGAGGAGGTGGGGCTTGCAGCTGTGCCGGGCGGGGGCGGAGATAGCCGCGAACGCCGCGAGCGACAAAAGGAGAAGGCGGAGAGGCGGAGCGGGAGGCAAAAAGCCTAGAGCACCCGGTCTTCCCTAGAGGTCTCCCATCCGAGTTCTAACCGGGCCCGACCCTGCTTAGCTTCCGCGCTCGCGGCGAGATCGGGCCCTTCTAGGCCGCTTCGGCAGTGGATGCCGGCGGCGTCGCGGGCTGCCTCTTGAGGCGCAGCTTAGCAGGCGCTTGGGCCTTACCGTCAGCCCAGCGGCCCGCCCGTCCCGGCAGGGCCCCGCCGCCCGCCTAGGCAGGGGAACGGAGGTCTCGGGCACCTGGGGGTGGCGGAGGTGCTGGCGACCACCCAGCCCAGGGCGGGCGGGAGCCAGCAAACTTTTCGGCGCTTGGCGCCCCGCCCCAGATCCCGCAGGACGCTCACGGGGATGTGGCCCAGGAGGCTTCCGGGCCCGGGGACCGCGGGCCCTTGGGCATGCCACCTGCCCGCCCACGATGCGCTAGGCGCAGCTCAGACGCAGACCGGACCGGCCCTCCTGCCCGACAGAAGCTGGCCCGAAGCCACCGGGAGCCACCATTGAGTTGGCACGGCCCCTAAGACCCAGCAACGCCACCCCTCGCCCCCACGCCACCGTCCGAGCTCAGGACCCCGCCCCAGGTGGCCGGCAGGCCCGGGGAAGCGGCCTGGGCCCTCGATCCCGCTCCCGCCTCGGGCCATGGCGAAACGGCGGAGGGGCGGCTTTTTCCGTATGGAGCTGTGGAGAGCCAGCCCGGCAGACAGGTGGCGGCGACGGGGCTGGGCTGCAGTGGGGGCGGCCAGGTGCAGGTCGAGGGGCTCAAGGGGCGCACGGACGGCCCCCGGGTCCGCGGCCACGTCTGGTTCCCGTCAGGCCACCCCCGGAGCGTCTGGTGTGCCTCTGCCTTCCAGGGACGCCTTCTGGCCGCCTGGCCGCTCAGGCAGGCGGGGAGCGCCCCATCAGACGCTGGCTGTGGTGGGAGAGACCTGAGGAGGTGGGGCTTGCAGCTGTGCCGGGCGGGGGCGGAGATAGCCGCGAACGCCGCGAGCGACAAAAGGAGAAGGCGGAGAGGCGGAGCGGGAGGCAAAAAGCCTAGAGCACCCGGTCTTCCCTAGAGGTCTCCCATCCGAGTTCTAACCGGGCCCGACCCTGCTTAGCTTCCGCGCTCGCGGCGAGATCGGGCCCTTCTAGGCCGCTTCGGCAGTGGATGCCGGCGGGGTCGCGGGCTGCCTCTTGAGGCGCAGCTTAGCAGGCGCTTGGGCCTTACCGTCAGCCCAGCGGCCCGCCCGTCCCGGCAGGGCCCCGCCGCCCGCCTAGGCAGGGGAACGGAGGTCTCGGGCACCTGGGGGTGGCGGAGGTGCTGGCGACCACCCAGCCCAGGGCGGGCGGGAGCCAGCAAACTTTTCGGCGCTTGGCGCCCCGCCCCAGATCCCGCAGGACGCTCACGGGGATGTGGCCCAGGAGGCTTCCGGGCCCGGGGACCGCGGGCCCTTGGGCATCCCACCTGCCCGCCCACGATGCGCTAGGCGCAGCTCAGACGCAGACCGGACCGGCCCTCCTGCCCGACAGAAGCTGGCCCGAAGCCACCGGGAGCCACCATTGAGTTGGCACGGCCCCTAAGACCCAGCAACGCCACCCCTCGCCCCCACGCCACCGTCCGAGCTCAGGACCCCGCCCCAGGTGGCCGGCAGGCCCGGGGAAGCGGCCTGGGCCCTCGATCCCGCTCCCGCCACGGGCCATGGCGAAACGGCGGAGGGGCGGCTTTTTCCGTATGGAGCTGTGGAGAGCCAGCCCAGCAGACAGGTGGCGGCGACGGGGCTGGGCTGCAGTGGGGGCGGCCAGGTGCAGGTCGAGGGGCTCAAGGGGCGCACGGACGGCCCCCGGGTCCGCGGCCACGTCTGGTTCCCGTCAGGCCACCCCCGGAGCGTCTGGTGTGCCTCTGCCTTCCAGGGACGCCTTCTGGCCGCCTGGCCGCTCAGGCAGGCGGGGAGCGCCCCATCAGACGCTGGCTGTGGTGGGAGAGACCTGAGGAGGTGGGGCTTGCAGCTGTGCCGGGCGGGGGCGGAGATAGCCGCGAACGCCGCGAGCGACAAAAGGAGAAGGCGGAGAGGCGGAGCGGGAGGCAAAAAGCCTAGAGCACCCGGTCTTCCCTAGAGGTCTCCCATCCGAGTTCTAACCGGGCCCGACCCTGCTTAGCTTCCGCGCTCGCGGCGAGATCGGGCCCTTCTAGGCCGCTTCGGCAGTGGATGCCGGCGGGGTCGCGGGCTGCCTCTTGAGGCGCAGCTTAGCAGGCGCTTGGGCCTTACCGTCAGCCCAGCGGCCCGCCCGTCCCGGCAGGGCCCCGCCGCCCGCCTAGGCAGGGGAACGGAGGTCTCGGGCACCTGGGGGTGGCGGAGGTGCTGGCGACCACCCAGCCCAGGGCGGGCGGGAGCCAGCAAACTTTTCGGCGCTTGGCGCCCCGCCCCAGATCCCGCAGGACGCTCGCGGGGATGTGGCCCAGGAGGCTTCCGGGCCCGGGGACCGCGGGCCCTTGGGCATCCCACCTGCCCGCCCACGATGCGCTAGGCGCAGCTCAGACGCAGACCGGACCGGCCCTCCTGCCCGACAGAAGCTGGCCCGAAGCCACCGGGAGCCACCATTGAGTTGGCACGGCCCCTAAGACCCAGCAACGCCACCCCTCACCCCCACGCCACCGTCCGAGCTCAGGACCCCGCCCCAGGTGGCCGGCAGGCCCGGGGAAGCGGCCTGGGCCCTCGATCCCGCTCCCGCCTCGGGCCATGGCGAAACGGCGGAGGGGCGGCTTTTTCCGTATGGAGCTGTGGAGAGCCAGCCCGGCAGACAGGTGGCGGCGACGGGGCTGGGCTGCAGTGGGGGCGGCCAGGTGCAGGTCGAGGGGCTCAAGGGGCGCACGGACGGCCCCCGGGTCCGCGGCCACGTCTGGTTCCCGTCAGGCCACCCCCGGAGCGTCTGGTGTGCCTCTGCCTTCCAGGGACGCCTTCTGGCCGCCTGGCCGCTCAGGCAGGCGGGGAGCGCCCCATCAGACGCTGGCTGTGGTGGGAGAGACCTGAGGAGGTGGGGCTTGCAGCTGTGCCGGGCGGGGGCGGAGATAGCCGCGAACGCCGCGAGCGACAAAAGGAGAAGGCGGAGAGGCGGAGCGGGAGGCAAAAAGCCTAGAGCACCCGGTCTTCCCTAGAGGTCTCCCATCCGAGTTCTAACCGGGCCCGACCCTGCTTAGCTTCCGCGCTCGCGGCGAGATCGGGCCCTTCTAGGCCGCTTCGGCAGTGGATGCCGGCGGGGTCGCGGGCTGCCTCTTGAGGCGCAGCTTAGCAGGCGCTTGGGCCTTACCGTCAGCCCAGCGGCCCGCCCGTCCCGGCAGGGCCCCGCCGCCCGCCTAGGCAGGGGAACGGAGGTCTCGGGCACCTGGGGGTGGCGGAGGTGCTGGCGACCACCCAGCCCAGGGCGGGCGGGAGCCAGCAAACTTTTCGGCGCTTGGCGCCCCGCCCCAGATCCCGCAGGACGCTCACGGGGATGTGGCCCAGGAGGCTTCCGGGCCCGGGGACCGCGGGCCCTTGGGCATCCCACCTGCCCGCCCACGATGCGCTAGGCGCAGCTCAGACGCAGACCGGACCGGCCCTCCTGCCCGACAGAAGCTGGCCCGAAGCCACCGGGAGCCACCATTGAGTTGGCACGGCCCCTAAGACCCAGCAACGCCACCCCTCGCCCCCACGCCACCGTCCGAGCTCAGGACCCCGCCCCAGGTGGCCGGCAGGCCCGGGGAAGCGGCCTGGGCCCTCGATCCCGCTCCCGCCTCGGGCCATGGCGAAACGGCGGAGGGGCGGCTTTTTCCGTATGGAGCTGTGGAGAGCCAGCCCGGCAGACAGGTGGCGGCGACGGGGCTGGGCTGCAGTGGGGGCGGCCAGGTGCAGGTCGAGGGGCTCAAGGGGCGCACGGACGGCCCCCGGGTCCGCGGCCACGTCTGGTTCCCGTCAGGCCACCCCCGGAGCGTCTGGTGTGCCTCTGCCTTCCAGGGACGCCTTCTGGCCGCCTGGCCGCTCAGGCAGGCGGGGAGCGCCCCATCAGACGCTGGCTGTGGTGGGAGAGACCTGAGGAGGTGGGGCTTGCAGCTGTGCCGGGCGGGGGCGGAGATAGCCGCGAACGCCGCGAGCGACAAAAGGAGAAGGCGGAGAGGCGGAGCGGGAGGCAAAAAGCCTAGAGCACCCGGTCTTCCCTAGAGGTCTCCCATCCGAGTTCTAACCGGGCCCGACCCTGCTTAGCTTCCGCGCTCGCGGCGAGATCGGGCCCTTCTAGGCCGCTTCGGCAGTGGATGCCGGCGGGGTCGCGGGCTGCCTCTTGAGGCGCAGCTTAGCAGGCGCTTGGGCCTTACCGTCAGCCCAGCGGCCCGCCCGTCCCGGCAGGGCCCCGCCGCCCGCCTAGGCAGGGGAACGGAGGTCTCGGGCACCTGGGGGTGGCGGAGGTGCTGGCGACCACCCAGCCCAGGGCGGGCGGGAGCCAGCAAACTTTTCGGCGCTTGGCGCCCCGCCCCAGATCCCGCAGGACGCTCACGGGGATGTGGCCCAGGAGGCTTCCGGGCCCGGGGACCGCGGGCCCTTGGGCATCCCACCTGCCCGCCCACGATGCGCTAGGCGCAGCTCAGACGCAGACCGGACCGGCCCTCCTGCCCGACAGAAGCTGGCCCGAAGCCACCGGGAGCCACCATTGAGTTGGCACGGCCCCTAAGACCCAGCAACGCCACCCCTCGCCCCCACGCCACCGTCCGAGCTCAGGACCCCGCCCCAGGTGGCCGGCAGGACCGGGGAAGCGGCCTGGGCCCTCGATCCCGCTCCCGCCTCGGGCCATGGCGAAACGGCGGAGGGGCGGCTTTTTCCGTATGGAGCTGTGGAGAGCCAGCCCGGCAGACAGGTGGCGGCGACGGGGCTGGGCTGCAGTGGGGGCGGCCAGGTGCAGGTCGAGGGGCTCAAGGGGCGCACGGACGGCCCCCGGGTCCGCGGCCACGTCTGGTTCCCGTCAGGCCACCCCCGGAGCGTCTGGTGTGCCTCTGCCTTCCAGGGACGCCTTCTGGCCGCCTGGCCGCTCAGGCAGGCGGGGAGCGCCCCATCAGACGCTGGCTGTGGTGGGAGAGACCTGAGGAGGTGGGGCTTGCAGCTGTGCCGGGCGGGGGCGGAGATAGCCGCGAACGCCGCGAGCGACAAAAGGAGAAGGCGGAGAGGCGGAGCGGGAGGCAAAAAGCCTAGAGCACCCGGTCTTCCCTAGAGGTCTCCCATCCGAGTTCTAACCGGGCCCGACCCTGCTTAGCTTCCGCGCTCGCGGCGAGATCGGGCCCTTCTAGGCCGCTTCGGCAGTGGATGCCGGCGGGGTCGCGGGCTGCCTCTTGAGGCGCAGCTTAGCAGGCGCTTGGGCCTTACCGTCAGCCCAGCGGCCCGCCCGTCCCGGCAGGGCCCCGCCGCCCGCCTAGGCAGGGGAACGGAGGTCTCGGGCACCTGGGGGTGGCGGAGGTGCTGGCGACCACCCAGCCCAGGGCGGGCGGGAGCCAGCAAACTTTTCGGCGCTTGGCGCCCCGCCCCAGATCCCGCAGGACGCTCACGGGGATGTGGCCCAGGAGGCTTCCGGGCCCGGGGACCGCGGGCCCTTGGGCATCCCACCTGCCCGCCCACGATGCGCTAGGCGCAGCTCAGACGCAGACCGGACCGGCCCTCCTGCCCGACAGAAGCTGGCCCGAAGCCACCGGGAGCCACCATTGAGTTGGCACGGCCCCTAAGACCCAGCAACGCCACCCCTCGCCCCCACGCCACCGTCCGAGCTCAGGACCCCGCCCCAGGTGGCCGGCAGGCCCGGGGAAGCGGCCTGGGCCCTCGATCCCGCTCCCGCCTCGGGCCATGGCGAAACGGCGGAGGGGCGGCTTTTTCCGTATGGAGCTGTGGAGAGCCAGCCCGGCAGACAGGTGGCGGCGACGGGGCTGGGCTGCAGTGGGGGCGGCCAGGTGCAGGTCGAGGGGCTCAAGGGGCGCACGGACGGCCCCCGGGTCCGCGGCCACGTCTGGTTCCCGTCAGGCCACCCCCGGAGCGTCTGGTGTGCCTCTGCCTTCCAGGGACGCCTTCTGGCCGCCTGGCCGCTCAGGCAGGCGGGGAGCGCCCCATCAGACGCTGGCTGTGGTGGGAGAGACCTGAGGAGGTGGGGCTTGCAGCTGTGCCGGGCGGGGGCGGAGATAGCCGCGAACGCCGCGAGCGACAAAAGGAGAAGGCGGAGAGGCGGAGCGGGAGGCAAAAAGCCTAGAGCACCCGGTCTTCCCTAGAGGTCTCCCATCCGAGTTCTAACCGGACCCGACCCTGCTTAGCTTCCGCGCTCGCGGCGAGATCGGGCCCTTCTAGGCCGCTTCGGCAGTGGATGCCGGCGGCGTCGCGGGCTGCCTCTTGAGGCGCAGCTTAGCAGGCGCTTGGGCCTTACCGTCAGCCCAGCGGCCCGCCCGTCCCGGCAGGGCCCCGCCGCCCGCCTAGGCAGGGGAACGGAGGTCTCGGGCACCTGGGGGTGGCGGAGGTGCTGGCGACCACCCAGCCCAGGGCGGGCGGGAGCCAGCAAACTTTTCGGCGCTTGGCGCCCCGCCCCAGATCCCGCAGGACGCTCACGGGGATGTGGCCCAGGAGGCTTCCGGGCCCGGGGACCGCGGGCCCTTGGGCATCCCACCTGCCCGCCCACGATGCGCTAGGCGCAGCTCAGACGCAGACCGGACCGGCCCTCCTGCCCGACAGAAGCTGGCCCGAAGCCACCGGGAGCCACCATTGAGTTGGCACGGCCCCTAAGACCCAGCAACGCCACCCCTCGCCCCCACGCCACCGTCCGAGCTCAGGACCCCGCCCCAGGTGGCCGGCAGGCCCGGGGAAGCGGCCTGGGCCCTCGATCCCGCTCCCGCCTCGGGCCATGGCGAAACGGCGGAGGGGCGGCTTTTTCCGTATGGAGCTGTGGAGAGCCAGCCCGGCAGACAGGTGGCGGCGACGGGGCTGGGCTGCAGTGGGGGCGGCCAGGTGCAGGTCGAGGGGCTCAAGGGGCGCACGGACGGCCCCCGGGTCCGCGGCCACGTCTGGTTCCCGTCAGGCCACCCCCGGAGCGTCTGGTGTGCCTCTGCCTTCCAGGGACGCCTTCTGGCCGCCTGGCCGCTCAGGCAGGCGGGGAGCGCCCCATCAGACGCTGGCTGTGGTGGGAGAGACCTGAGGAGGTGGGGCTTGCAGCTGTGCCGGGCGGGGGCGGAGATAGCCGCGAACGCCGCGAGCGACAAAAGGAGAAGGCGGAGAGGCGGAGCGGGAGGCAAAAAGCCTAGAGCACCCGGTCTTCCCTAGAGGTCTCCCATCCGAGTTCTAACCGGGCCCGACCCTGCTTAGCTTCCGCGCTCGCGGCGAGATCGGGCCCTTCTAGGCCGCTTCGGCAGTGGATGCCGGCGGGGTCGCGGGCTGCCTCTTGAGGCGCAGCTTAGCAGGCGCTTGGGCCTTACCGTCAGCCCAGCGGCCCGCCCGTCCCGGCAGGGCCCCGCCGCCCGCCTAGGCAGGGGAACGGAGGTCTCGGGCACCTGGGGGTGGCGGAGGTGCTGGCGACCACCCAGCCCAGGGCGGGCGGGAGCCAGCAAACTTTTCGGCGCTTGGCGCCCCGCCCCAGATCCCGCAGGACGCTCACGGGGATGTGGCCCAGGAGGCTTCCGGGCCCGGGGACCGCGGGCCCTTGGGCATCCCACCTGCCCGCCCACGATGCGCTAGGCGCAGCTCAGACGCAGACCGGACCGGCCCTCCTGCCCGACAGAAGCTGGCCCGAAGCCACCGGGAGCCACCATTGAGTTGGCACGGCCCCTAAGACCCAGCAACGCCACCCCTCGCCCCCACGCCACCGTCCGAGCTCAGGACCCCGCCCCAGGTGGCCGGCAGGCCCGGGGAAGCGGCCTGGGCCCTCGATCCCGCTCCCGCCTCGGGCCATGGCGAAACGGCGGAGGGGCGGCTTTTTCCGTATGGAGCTGTGGAGAGCCAGCCCGGCAGACAGGTGGCGGCGACGGGGCTGGGCTGCAGTGGGGGCGGCCAGGTGCAGGTCGAGGGGCTCAAGGGGCGCACGGACGGCCCCCGGGTCCGCGGCCACGTCTGGTTCCCGTCAGGCCACCCCCGGAGCGTCTGGTGTGCCTCTGCCTTCCAGGGACGCCTTCTGGCCGCCTGGCCGCTCAGGCAGGCGGGGAGCGCCCCATCAGACGCTGGCTGTGGTGGGAGAGACCTGAGGAGGTGGGGCTTGCAGCTGTGCCGGGCGGGGGCGGAGATAGCCGCGAACGCCGCGAGCGACAAAAGGAGAAGGCGGAGAGGCGGAGCGGGAGGCAAAAAGCCTAGAGCACCCGGTCTTCCCTAGAGGTCTCCCATCCGAGTTCTAACCGGGCCCGACCCTGCTTAGCTTCCGCGCTCGCGGCGAGATCGGGCCCTTCTAGGCCGCTTCGGCAGTGGATGCCGGCGGGGTCGCGGGCTGCCTCTTGAGGCGCAGCTTAGCAGGCGCTTGGGCCTTACCGTCAGCCCAGCGGCCCGCCCGTCCCGGCAGGGCCCCGCCGCCCGCCTAGGCAGGGGAACGGAGGTCTCGGGCACCTGGGGGTGGCGGAGGTGCTGGCGACCACCCAGCCCAGGGCGGGCGGGAGCCAGCAAACTTTTCGGCGCTTGGCGCCCCGCCCCAGATCCCGCAGGACGCTCACGGGGATGTGGCCCAGGAGGCTTCCGGGCCCGGGGACCGCGGGCCCTTGGGCATCCCACCTGCCCGCCCACGATGCGCTAGGCGCAGCTCAGACGCAGACCGGACCGGCCCTCCTGCCCGACAGAAGCTGGCCCGAAGCCACCGGGAGCCACCATTGAGTTGGCACGGCCCCTAAGACCCAGCAACGCCACCCTCGCCCCCACGCCACCGTCCGAGCTCAGGACCCCGCCCCAGGTGGCCGGCAGGCCCGGGGAAGCGGCCTGGGCCCTCGATCCCGCTCCCGCCTCGGGCCATGGCGAAACGGCGGAGGGGCGGCTTTTTCCGTATGGAGCTGTGGAGAGCCAGCCCGGCAGACAGGTGGCGGCGACGGGGCTGGGCTGCAGTGGGGGCGGCCAGGTGCAGGTCGAGGGGCTCAAGGGGCGCACGGACGGCCCCCGGGTCCGCGGCCACGTCTGGTTCCCGTCAGGCCACCCCCGGAGCGTCTGGTGTGCCTCTGCCTTCCAGGGACGCCTTCTGGCCGCCTGGCCGCTCAGGCAGGCGGGGAGCGCCCCATCAGACGCTGGCTGTGGTGGGAGAGACCTGAGGAGGTGGGGCTTGCAGCTGTGCCGGGCGGGGGCGGAGATAGCCGCGAACGCCGCGAGCGACAAAAGGAGAAGGCGGAGAGGCGGAGCGGGAGGCAAAAAGCCTAGAGCACCCGGTCTTCCCTAGAGGTCTCCCATCCGAGTTCTAACCGGGCCCGACCCTGCTTAGCTTCCGCGATCGCGGCGAGATCGGGCCCTTCTAGGCCGCTTCGGCAGTGGATGCCGGCGGGGTCGCGGGCTGCCTCTTGAGGCGCAGCTTAGCAGGCGCTTGGGCCTTACCGTCAGCCCAGCGGCCCGCCCGTCCCGGCAGGGCCCCGCCGCCCGCCTAGGCAGGGGAACGGAGGTCTCGGGCACCTGGGGGTGGCGGAGGTGCTGGCGACCACCCAGCCCAGGGCGGGCGGGAGCCAGCAAACTTTTCGGCGCTTGGCGCCCCGCCCCAGATCCCGCAGGACGCTCACGGGGATGTGGCCCAGGAGGCTTCCGGGCCCGGGGACCGCGGGCCCTTGGGCATCCCACCTGCCCGCCCACGATGCGCTAGGCGCAGCTCAGACGCAGACCGGACCGGCCCTCCTGCCCGACAGAAGCTGGCCCGAAGCCACCGGGAGCCACCATTGAGTTGGCACGGCCCCTAAGACCCAGCAACGCCACCCTCGCCCCCACGCCACCGTCCGAGCTCAGGACCCCGCCCCAGGTGGCCGGCAGGCCCGGGGAAGCGGCCTGGGCCCTCGATCCCGCTCCCGCCTCGGGCCATGGCGAAACGGCGGAGGGGCGGCTTTTTCCGTATGGAGCTGTGGAGAGCCAGCCCGGCAGACAGGTGGCGGCGACGGGGCTGGGCTGCAGTGGGGGCGGCCAGGTGCAGGTCGAGGGGCTCAAGGGGCGCACGGACGGCCCCCGGGTCCGCGGCCACGTCTGGTTCCCGTCAGGCCACCCCCGGAGCGTCTGGTGTGCCTCTGCCTTCCAGGGACGCCTTCTGGCCGCCTGGCCGCTCAGGCAGGCGGGGAGCGCCCCATCAGACGCTGGCTGTGGTGGGAGAGACCTGAGGAGGTGGGGCTTGCAGCTGTGCCGGGCGGGGGCGGAGATAGCCGCGAACGCCGCGAGCGACAAAAGGAGAAGGCGGAGAGGCGGAGCGGGAGGCAAAAAGCCTAGAGCACCCGGTCTTCCCTAGAGGTCTCCCATCCGAGTTCTAACCGGGCCCGACCCTGCTTAGCTTCCGCGCTCGCGGCGAGATCGGGCCCTTCTAGGCCGCTTCGGCAGTGGATGCCGGCGGGGTCGCGGGCTGCCTCTTGAGGCGCAGCTTAGCAGGCGCTTGGGCCTTACCGTCAGCCCAGCGGCCCGCCCGTCCCGGCAGGGCCCCGCCGCCCGCCTAGGCAGGGGAACGGAGGTCTCGGGCACCTGGGGGTGGCGGAGGTGCTGGCGACCACCCAGCCCAGGGCGGGCGGGAGCCAGCAAACTTTTCGGCGCTTGGCGCCCCGCCCCAGATCCCGCAGGACGCTCACGGGGATGTGGCCCAGGAGGCTTCCGGGCCCGGGGACCGCGGGCCCTTGGGCATCCCACCTGCCCGCCCACGATGCGCTAGGCGCAGCTCAGACGCAGACCGGACCGGCCCTCCTGCCCGACAGAAGCTGGCCCGAAGCCACCGGGAGCCACCATTGAGTTGGCACGGCCCCTAAGACCCAGCAACGCCACCCTCGCCCCCACGCCACCGTCCGAGCTCAGGACCCCGCCCCAGGTGGCCGGCAGGCCCGGGGAAGCGGCCTGGGCCCTCGATCCCGCTCCCGCCTCGGGCCATGGCGAAACGGCGGAGGGGCGGCTTTTTCCGTATGGAGCTGTGGAGAGCCAGCCCGGCAGACAGGTGGCGGCGACGGGGCTGGGCTGCAGTGGGGGCGGCCAGGTGCAGGTCGAGGGGCTCAAGGGGCGCACGGACGGCCCCCGGGTCCGCGGCCACGTCTGGTTCCCGTCAGGCCACCCCCGGAGCGTCTGGTGTGCCTCTGCCTTCCAGGGACGCCTTCTGGCCGCCTGGCCGCTCAGGCAGGCGGGGAGCGCCCCATCAGACGCTGGCTGTGGTGGGAGAGACCTGAGGAGGTGGGGCTTGCAGCTGTGCCGGGCGGGGGCGGAGATAGCCGCGAACGCCGCGAGCGACAAAAGGAGAAGGCGGAGAGGCGGAGCGGGAGGCAAAAAGCCTAGAGCACCCGGTCTTCCCTAGAGGTCTCCCATCCGAGTTCTAACCGGGCCCGACCCTGCTTAGCTTCCGCGCTCGCGGCGAGATCGGGCCCTTCTAGGCCGCTTCGGCAGTGGATGCCGGCGGGGTCGCGGGCTGCCTCTTGAGGCGCAGCTTAGCAGGCGCTTGGGCCTTACCGTCAGCCCAGCGGCCCGCCCGTCCCGGCAGGGCCCCGCCGCCCGCCTAGGCAGGGGAACGGAGGTCTCGGGCACCTGGGGGTGGCGGAGGTGCTGGCGACCACCCAGCCCAGGGCGGGCGGGAGCCAGCAAACTTTTCGGCGCTTGGCGCCCCGCCCCAGATCCCGCAGGACGCTCACGGGGATGTGGCCCAGGAGGCTTCCGGGCCCGGGGACCGCGGGCCCTTGGGCATCCCACCTGCCCGCCCACGATGCGCTAGGCGCAGCTCAGACGCAGACCGGACCGGCCCTCCTGCCCGACAGAAGCTGGCCCGAAGCCACCGGGAGCCACCATTGAGTTGGCACGGCCCCTAAGACCCAGCAACGCCACCCCTCGCCCCCACGCCACCGTCCGAGCTCAGGACCCCGCCCCAGGTGGCCGGCAGGCCCGGGGAAGCGGCCTGGGCCCTCGATCCCGCTCCCGCCTCGGGCCATGGCGAAACGGCGGAGGGGCGGCTTTTTCCGTATGGAGCTGTGGAGAGCCAGCCCGGCAGACAGGTGGCGGCGACGGGGCTGGGCTGCAGTGGGGGCGGCCAGGTGCAGGTCGAGGGGCTCAAGGGGCGCACGGACGGCCCCCGGGTCCGCGGCCACGTCTGGTTCCCGTCAGGCCACCCCCGGAGCGTCTGGTGTGCCTCTGCCTTCCAGGGACGCCTTCTGGCCGCCTGGCCGCTCAGGCAGGCGGGGAGCGCCCCATCAGACGCTGGCTGTGGTGGGAGAGACCTGAGGAGGTGGGGCTTGCAGCTGTGCCGGGCGGGGGCGGAGATAGCCGCGAACGCCGCGAGCGACAAAAGGAGAAGGCGGAGAGGCGGAGCGGGAGGCAAAAAGCCTAGAGCACCCGGTCTTCCCTAGAGGTCTCCCATCCGAGTTCTAACCGGGCCCGACCCTGCTTAGCTTCCGCGATCGCGGCGAGATCGGGCCCTTCTAGGCCGCTTCGGCAGTGGATGCCGGCGGGGTCGCGGGCTGCCTCTTGAGGCGCAGCTTAGCAGGCGCTTGGGCCTTACCGTCAGCCCGGCGGCCCGCCCGTCCCGGCAGGGCCCCGCCGCCCGCCTAGGCAGGGGAACGGAGGTCTCGGGCACCTGGGGGTGGCGGAGGTGCTGGCGACCACCCAGCCCAGGGCGGGCGGGAGCCAGCAAACTTTTCGGCGCTTGGCGCCCCGCCCCAGATCCCGCAGGACGCTCACGGGGATGTGGCCCAGGAGGCTTCCGGGCCCGGGGACCGCGGGCCCTTGGGCATCCCACCTGCCCGCCCACGATGCGCTAGGCGCAGCTCAGACGCAGACCGGACCGGCCCTCCTGCCCGACAGAAGCTGGCCCGAAGCCACCGGGAGCCACCATTGAGTTGGCACGGCCCCTAAGACCCAGCAACGCCACCCTCGCCCCCACGCCACCGTCCGAGCTCAGGACCCCGCCCCAGGTGGCCGGCAGGCCCGGGGAAGCGGCCTGGGCCCTCGATCCCGCTCCCGCCTCGGGCCATGGCGAAACGGCGGAGGGGCGGCTTTTTCCGTATGGAGCTGTGGAGAGCCAGCCCGGCAGACAGGTGGCGGCGACGGGGCTGGGCTGCAGTGGGGGCGGCCAGGTGCAGGTCGAGGGGCTCAAGGGGCGCACAGACGGCCCCCGGG
Organism: Globicephala melas; assembly: GCF_963455315.2. Lineage (NCBI taxonomy): Eukaryota > Metazoa > Chordata > Mammalia > Artiodactyla > Delphinidae > Globicephala > Globicephala melas. The sequence continues at coordinate 29,801 of NW_027207708.1, forward strand.
TCCGCGGCCACGTCTGGTTCCCGTCAGGCCACCCCCGGAGCGTCTGGTGTGCCTCTGCCTTCCAGGGACGCCTTCTGGCCGCCTGGCCGCTCAGGCAGGCGGGGAGCGCCCCATCAGACGCTGGCTGTGGTGGGAGAGACCTGAGGAGGTGGGGCTTGCAGCTGTGCCGGGCGGGGGCGGAGATAGCCGCGAACGCCGCGAGCGACAAAAGGAGAAGGCGGAGAGGCGGAGGGAGCGGGAGGCAAAAAGCCTAGAGCACCCGGTCTTCCCTAGAGGTCTCCCATCCGAGTTCTAACCGGGCCCGACCCTGCTTAGCTTCCGCGATCGCGGCGAGATCGGGCCCTTCTAGGCCGCTTCGGCAGTGGATGCCGGCGGGGTCGCGGGCTGCCTCTTGAGGCGCAGCTTAGCAGGCGCTTGGGCCTTACCGTCAGCCCAGCGGCCCGCCCGTCCCGGCAGGGCCCCGCCGCCCGCCTAGGCAGGGGAACGGAGGTCTCGGGCACCTGGGGGTGGCGGAGGTGCTGGCGACCACCCAGCCCAGGGCGGGCGGGAGCCAGCAAACTTTTCGGCGCTTGGCGCCCCGCCCCAGATCCCGCAGGACGCTCACGGGGATGTGGCCCAGGAGGCTTCCGGGCCCGGGGACCGCGGGCCCTTGGGCATCCCACCTGCCCGCCCACGATGCGCTAGGCGCAGCTCAGACGCAGACCGGACCGGCCCTCCTGCCCGACAGAAGCTGGCCCGAAGCCACCGGGAGCCACCATTGAGTTGGCACGGCCCCTAAGACCCAGCAACGCCACCCTCGCCCCCACGCCACCGTCCGAGCTCAGGACCCCGCCCCAGGTGGCCGGCAGGCCCGGGGAAGCGGCCTGGGCCCTCGATCCCGCTCCCGCCTCGGGCCATGGCGAAACGGCGGAGGGGCGGCTTTTTCCGTATGGAGCTGTGGAGAGCCAGCCCGGCAGACAGGTGGCGGCGACGGGGCTGGGCTGCAGTGGGGGCGGCCAGGTGCAGGTCGAGGGGCTCAAGGGGCGCACGGACGGCCCCCGGGTCCGCGGCCACGTCTGGTTCCCGTCAGGCCACCCCCGGAGCGTCTGGTGTGCCTCTGCCTTCCAGGGACGCCTTCTGGCCGCCTGGCCGCTCAGGCAGGCGGGGAGCGCCCCATCAGACGCTGGCTGTGGTGGGAGAGACCTGAGGAGGTGGGGCTTGCAGCTGTGCCGGGCGGGGGCGGAGATAGCCGCGAACGCCGCGAGCGACAAAAGGAGAAGGCGGAGAGGCGGAGCGGGAGGCAAAAAGCCTAGAGCACCCGGTCTTCCCTAGAGGTCTCCCATCCGAGTTCTAACCGGGCCCGACCCTGCTTAGCTTCCGCGATCGCGGCGAGATCGGGCCCTTCTAGGCCGCTTCGGCAGTGGATGCCGGCGGGGTCGCGGGCTGCCTCTTGAGGCGCAGCTTAGCAGGCGCTTGGGCCTTACCGTCAGCCCAGCGGCCCGCCCGTCCCGGCAGGGCCCCGCCGCCCGCCTAGGCAGGGGAACGGAGGTCTCGGGCACCTGGGGGTGGCGGAGGTGCTGGCGACCACCCAGCCCAGGGCGGGCGGGAGCCAGCAAACTTTTCGGCGCTTGGCGCCCCGCCCCAGATCCCGCAGGACGCTCACGGGGATGTGGCCCAGGAGGCTTCCGGGCCCGGGGACCGCGGGCCCTTGGGCATCCCACCTGCCCGCCCACGATGCGCTAGGCGCAGCTCAGACGCAGACCGGACCGGCCCTCCTGCCCGACAGAAGCTGGCCCGAAGCCACCGGGAGCCACCATTGAGTTGGCACGGCCCCTAAGACCCAGCAACGCCACCCTCGCCCCCACGCCACCGTCCGAGCTCAGGACCCCGCCCCAGGTGGCCGGCAGGCCCGGGGAAGCGGCCTGGGCCCTCGATCCCGCTCCCGCCTCGGGCCATGGCGAAACGGCGGAGGGGCGGCTTTTTCCGTATGGAGCTGTGGAGAGCCAGCCCGGCAGACAGGTGGCGGCGACGGGGCTGGGCTGCAGTGGGGGCGGCCAGGTGCAGGTCGAGGGGCTCAAGGGGCGCACGGACGGCCCCCGGGTCCGCGGCCACGTCTGGTTCCCGTCAGGCCACCCCCGGAGCGTCTGGTGTGCCTCTGCCTTCCAGGGACGCCTTCTGGCCGCCTGGCCGCTCAGGCAGGCGGGGAGCGCCCCATCAGACGCTGGCTGTGGTGGGAGAGACCTGAGGAGGTGGGGCTTGCAGCTGTGCCGGGCGGGGGCGGAGATAGCCGCGAACGCCGCGAGCGACAAAAGGAGAAGGCGGAGAGGCGGAGCGGGAGGCAAAAAGCCTAGAGCACCCGGTCTTCCCTAGAGGTCTCCCATCCGAGTTCTAACCGGGCCCGACCCTGCTTAGCTTCCGCGATCGCGGCGAGATCGGGCCCTTCTAGGCCGCTTCGGCAGTGGATGCCGGCGGGGTCGCGGGCTGCCTCTTGAGGCGCAGCTTAGCAGGCGCTTGGGCCTTACCGTCAGCCCAGCGGCCCGCCCGTCCCGGCAGGGCCCCGCCGCCCGCCTAGGCAGGGGAACGGAGGTCTCGGGCACCTGGGGGTGGCGGAGGTGCTGGCGACCACCCAGCCCAGGGCGGGCGGGAGCCAGCAAACTTTTCGGCGCTTGGCGCCCCGCCCCAGATCCCGCAGGACGCTCGCGGGGATGTGGCCCAGGAGGCTTCCGGGCCCGGGGACCGCGGGCCCTTGGGCATCCCACCTGCCCGCCCACGATGCGCTAGGCGCAGCTCAGACGCAGACCGGACCGGCCCTCCTGCCCGACAGAAGCTGGCCCGAAGCCACCGGGAGCCACCATTGAGTTGGCACGGCCCCTAAGACCCAGCAACGCCACCCTCGCCCCCACGCCACCGTCCGAGCTCAGGACCCCGCCCCAGGTGGCCGGCAGGCCCGGGGAAGCGGCCTGGGCCCTCGATCCCGCTCCCGCCTCGGGCCATGGCGAAACGGCGGAGGGGCGGCTTTTTCCGTATGGAGCTGTGGAGAGCCAGCCCGGCAGACAGGTGGCGGCGACGGGGCTGGGCTGCAGTGGGGGCGGCCAGGTGCAGGTCGAGGGGCTCAAGGGGCGCACGGACGGCCCCCGGGTCCGCGGCCACGTCTGGTTCCCGTCAGGCCACCCCCGGAGCGTCTGGTGTGCCTCTGCCTTCCAGGGACGCCTTCTGGCCGCCTGGCCGCTCAGGCAGGCGGGGAGCGCCCCATCAGACGCTGGCTGTGGTGGGAGAGACCTGAGGAGGTGGGGCTTGCAGCTGTGCCGGGCGGGGGCGGAGATAGCCGCGAACGCCGCGAGCGACAAAAGGAGAAGGCGGAGAGGCGGAGCGGGAGGCAAAAAGCCTAGAGCACCCGGTCTTCCCTAGAGGTCTCCCATCCGAGTTCTAACCGGGCCCGACCCTGCTTAGCTTCCGCGATCGCGGCGAGATCGGGCCCTTCTAGGCCGCTTCGGCAGTGGATGCCGGCGGGGTCGCGGGCTGCCTCTTGAGGCGCAGCTTAGCAGGCGCTTGGGCCTTACCGTCAGCCCAGCGGCCCGCCCGTCCCGGCAGGGCCCCGCCGCCCGCCTAGGCAGGGGAACGGAGGTCTCGGGCACCTGGGGGTGGCGGAGGTGCTGGCGACCACCCAGCCCAGGGCGGGCGGGAGCCAGCAAACTTTTCGGCGCTTGGCGCCCCGCCCCAGATCCCGCAGGACGCTCGCGGGGATGTGGCCCAGGAGGCTTCCGGGCCCGGGGACCGCGGGCCCTTGGGCATCCCACCTGCCCGCCCACGATGCGCTAGGCGCAGCTCAGACGCAGACCGGACCGGCCCTCCTGCCCGACAGAAGCTGGCCCGAAGCCACCGGGAGCCACCATTGAGTTGGCACGGCCCCTAAGACCCAGCAACGCCACCCCTCGCCCCCACGCCACCGTCCGAGCTCAGGACCCCGCCCCAGGTGGCCGGCAGGCCCGGGGAAGCGGCCTGGGCCCTCGATCCCGCTCCCGCCTCGGGCCATGGCGAAACGGCGGAGGGGCGGCTTTTTCCGTATGGAGCTGTGGAGAGCCAGCCCGGCAGACAGGTGGCGGCGACGGGGCTGGGCTGCAGTGGGGGCGGCCAGGTGCAGGTCGAGGGGCTCAAGGGGCGCACGGACGGCCCCCGGGTCCGCGGCCACGTCTGGTTCCCGTCAGGCCACCCCCGGAGCGTCTGGTGTGCCTCTGCCTTCCAGGGACGCCTTCTGGCCGCCTGGCCGCTCAGGCAGGCGGGGAGCGCCCCATCAGACGCTGGCTGTGGTGGGAGAGACCTGAGGAGGTGGGGCTTGCAGCTGTGCCGGGCGGGGGCGGAGATAGCCGCGAACGCCGCGAGCGACAAAAGGAGAAGGCGGAGAGGCGGAGCGGGAGGCAAAAAGCCTAGAGCACCCGGTCTTCCCTAGAGGTCTCCCATCCGAGTTCTAACCGGGCCCGACCCTGCTTAGCTTCCGCGCTCGCGGCGAGATCGGGCCCTTCTAGGCCGCTTCGGCAGTGGATGCCGGCGGGGTCGCGGGCTGCCTCTTGAGGCGCAGCTTAGCAGGCGCTTGGGCCTTACCGTCAGCCCAGCGGCCCGCCCGTCCCGGCAGGGCCCCGCCGCCCGCCTAGGCAGGGGAACGGAGGTCTCGGGCACCTGGGGGTGGCGGAGGTGCTGGCGACCACCCAGCCCAGGGCGGGCGGGAGCCAGCAAACTTTTCGGCGCTTGGCGCCCCGCCCCAGATCCCGCAGGACGCTCACGGGGATGTGGCCCAGGAGGCTTCCGGGCCCGGGGACCGCGGGCCCTTGGGCATCCCACCTGCCCGCCCACGATGCGCTAGGCGCAGCTCAGACGCAGACCGGACCGGCCCTCCTGCCCGACAGAAGCTGGCCCGAAGCCACCGGGAGCCACCATTGAGTTGGCACGGCCCCTAAGACCCAGCAACGCCACCCCTCGCCCCCACGCCACCGTCCGAGCTCAGGACCCCGCCCCAGGTGGCCGGCAGGCCCGGGGAAGCGGCCTGGGCCCTCGATCCCGCTCCCGCCTCGGGCCATGGCGAAACGGCGGAGGGGCGGCTTTTTCCGTATGGAGCTGTGGAGAGCCAGCCCGGCAGACAGGTGGCGGCGACGGGGCTGGGCTGCAGTGGGGGCGGCCAGGTGCAGGTCGAGGGGCTCAAGGGGCGCACGGACGGCCCCCGGGTCCGCGGCCACGTCTGGTTCCCGTCAGGCCACCCCCGGAGCGTCTGGTGTGCCTCTGCCTTCCAGGGACGCCTTCTGGCCGCCTGGCCGCTCAGGCAGGCGGGGAGCGCCCCATCAGACGCTGGCTGTGGTGGGAGAGACCTGAGGAGGTGGGGCTTGCAGCTGTGCCGGGCGGGGGCGGAGATAGCCGCGAACGCCGCGAGCGACAAAAGGAGAAGGCGGAGAGGCGGAGCGGGAGGCAAAAAGCCTAGAGCACCCGGTCTTCCCTAGAGGTCTCCCATCCGAGTTCTAACCGGGCCCGACCCTGCTTAGCTTCCGCGATCGCGGCGAGATCGGGCCCTTCTAGGCCGCTTCGGCAGTGGATGCCGGCGGGGTCGCGGGCTGCCTCTTGAGGCGCAGCTTAGCAGGCGCTTGGGCCTTACCGTCAGCCCGGCGGCCCGCCCGTCCCGGCAGGGCCCCGCCGCCCGCCTAGGCAGGGGAACGGAGGTCTCGGGCACCTGGGGGTGGCGGAGGTGCTGGCGACCACCCAGCCCAGGGCGGGCGGGAGCCAGCAAACTTTTCGGCGCTTGGCGCCCCGCCCCAGATCCCGCAGGACGCTCACGGGGATGTGGCCCAGGAGGCTTCCGGGCCCGGGGACCGCGGGCCCTTGGGCATCCCACCTGCCCGCCCACGATGCGCTAGGCGCAGCTCAGACGCAGACCGGACCGGCCCTCCTGCCCGACAGAAGCTGGCCCGAAGCCACCGGGAGCCACCATTGAGTTGGCACGGCCCCTAAGACCCAGCAACGCCACCCTCGCCCCCACGCCACCGTCCGAGCTCAGGACCCCGCCCCAGGTGGCCGGCAGGCCCGGGGAAGCGGCCTGGGCCCTCGATCCCGCTCCCGCCTCGGGCCATGGCGAAACGGCGGAGGGGCGGCTTTTTCCGTATGGAGCTGTGGAGAGCCAGCCCGGCAGACAGGTGGCGGCGACGGGGCTGGGCTGCAGTGGGGGCGGCCAGGTGCAGGTCGAGGGGCTCAAGGGGCGCACGGACGGCCCCCGGGTCCGCGGCCACGTCTGGTTCCCGTCAGGCCACCCCCGGAGCGTCTGGTGTGCCTCTGCCTTCCAGGGACGCCTTCTGGCCGCCTGGCCGCTCAGGCAGGCGGGGAGCGCCCCATCAGACGCTGGCTGTGGTGGGAGAGACCTGAGGAGGTGGGGCTTGCAGCTGTGCCGGGCGGGGGCGGAGATAGCCGCGAACGCCGCGAGCGACAAAAGGAGAAGGCGGAGAGGCGGAGCGGGAGGCAAAAAGCCTAGAGCACCCGGTCTTCCCTAGAGGTCTCCCATCCGAGTTCTAACCGGGCCCGACCCTGCTTAGCTTCCGCGCTCGCGGCGAGATCGGGCCCTTCTAGGCCGCTTCGGCAGTGGATGCCGGCGGGGTCGCGGGCTGCCTCTTGAGGCGCAGCTTAGCAGGCGCTTGGGCCTTACCGTCAGCCCAGCGGCCCGCCCGTCCCGGCAGGGCCCCGCCGCCCGCCTAGGCAGGGGAACGGAGGTCTCGGGCACCTGGGGGTGGCGGAGGTGCTGGCGACCACCCAGCCCAGGGCGGGCGGGAGCCAGCAAACTTTTCGGCGCTTGGCGCCCCGCCCCAGATCCCGCAGGACGCTCACGGGGATGTGGCCCAGGAGGCTTCCGGGCCCGGGGACCGCGGGCCCTTGGGCATCCCACCTGCCCGCCCACGATGCGCTAGGCGCAGCTCAGACGCAGACCGGACCGGCCCTCCTGCCCGACAGAAGCTGGCCCGAAGCCACCGGGAGCCACCATTGAGTTGGCACGGCCCCTAAGACCCAGCAACGCCACCCTCGCCCCCACGCCACCGTCCGAGCTCAGGACCCCGCCCCAGGTGGCCGGCAGGCCCGGGGAAGCGGCCTGGGCCCTCGATCCCGCTCCCGCCTCGGGCCATGGCGAAACGGCGGAGGGGCGGCTTTTTCCGTATGGAGCTGTGGAGAGCCAGCCCGGCAGACAGGTGGCGGCGACGGGGCTGGGCTGCAGTGGGGGCGGCCAGGTGCAGGTCGAGGGGCTCAAGGGGCGCACGGACGGCCCCCGGGTCCGCGGCCACGTCTGGTTCCCGTCAGGCCACCCCCGGAGCGTCTGGTGTGCCTCTGCCTTCCAGGGACGCCTTCTGGCCGCCTGGCCGCTCAGGCAGGCGGGGAGCGCCCCATCAGACGCTGGCTGTGGTGGGAGAGACCTGAGGAGGTGGGGCTTGCAGCTGTGCCGGGCGGGGGCGGAGATAGCCGCGAACGCCGCGAGCGACAAAAGGAGAAGGCGGAGAGGCGGAGCGGGAGGCAAAAAGCCTAGAGCACCCGGTCTTCCCTAGAGGTCTCCCATCCGAGTTCTAACCGGGCCCGACCCTGCTTAGCTTCCGCGATCGCGGCGAGATCGGGCCCTTCTAGGCCGCTTCGGCAGTGGATGCCGGCGGGGTCGCGGGCTGCCTCTTGAGGCGCAGCTTAGCAGGCGCTTGGGCCTTACCGTCAGCCCGGCGGCCCGCCCGTCCCGGCAGGGCCCCGCCGCCCGCCTAGGCAGGGGAACGGAGGTCTCGGGCACCTGGGGGTGGCGGAGGTGCTGGCGACCACCCAGCCCAGGGCGGGCGGGAGCCAGCAAACTTTTCGGCGCTTGGCGCCCCGCCCCAGATCCCGCAGGACGCTCACGGGGATGTGGCCCAGGAGGCTTCCGGGCCCGGGGACCGCGGGCCCTTGGGCATCCCACCTGCCCGCCCACGATGCGCTAGGCGCAGCTCAGACGCAGACCGGACCGGCCCTCCTGCCCGACAGAAGCTGGCCCGAAGCCACCGGGAGCCACCATTGAGTTGGCACGGCCCCTAAGACCCAGCAACGCCACCCTCGCCCCCACGCCACCGTCCGAGCTCAGGACCCCGCCCCAGGTGGCCGGCAGGCCCGGGGAAGCGGCCTGGGCCCTCGATCCCGCTCCCGCCTCGGGCCATGGCGAAACGGCGGAGGGGCGGCTTTTTCCGTATGGAGCTGTGGAGAGCCAGCCCGGCAGACAGGTGGCGGCGACGGGGCTGGGCTGCAGTGGGGGCGGCCAGGTGCAGGTCGAGGGGCTCAAGGGGCGCACGGACGGCCCCCGGGTCCGCGGCCACGTCTGGTTCCCGTCAGGCCACCCCCGGAGCGTCTGGTGTGCCTCTGCCTTCCAGGGACGCCTTCTGGCCGCCTGGCCGCTCAGGCAGGCGGGGAGCGCCCCATCAGACGCTGGCTGTGGTGGGAGAGACCTGAGGAGGTGGGGCTTGCAGCTGTGCCGGGCGGGGGCGGAGATAGCCGCGAACGCCGCGAGCGACAAAAGGAGAAGGCGGAGAGGCGGAGCGGGAGGCAAAAAGCCTAGAGCACCCGGTCTTCCCTAGAGGTCTCCCATCCGAGTTCTAACCGGGCCCGACCCTGCTTAGCTTCCGCGCTCGCGGCGAGATCGGGCCCTTCTAGGCCGCTTCGGCAGTGGATGCCGGCGGGGTCGCGGGCTGCCTCTTGAGGCGCAGCTTAGCAGGCGCTTGGGCCTTACCGTCAGCCCAGCGGCCCGCCCGTCCCGGCAGGGCCCCGCCGCCCGCCTAGGCAGGGGAACGGAGGTCTCGGGCACCTGGGGGTGGCGGAGGTGCTGGCGACCACCCAGCCCAGGGCGGGCGGGAGCCAGCAAACTTTTCGGCGCTTGGCGCCCCGCCCCAGATCCCGCAGGACGCTCACGGGGATGTGGCCCAGGAGGCTTCCGGGCCCGGGGACCGCGGGCCCTTGGGCATCCCACCTGCCCGCCCACGATGCGCTAGGCGCAGCTCAGACGCAGACCGGACCGGCCCTCCTGCCCGACAGAAGCTGGCCCGAAGCCACCGGGAGCCACCATTGAGTTGGCACGGCCCCTAAGACCCAGCAACGCCACCCTCGCCCCCACGCCACCGTCCGAGCTCAGGACCCCGCCCCAGGTGGCCGGCAGGCCCGGGGAAGCGGCCTGGGCCCTCGATCCCGCTCCCGCCTCGGGCCATGGCGAAACGGCGGAGGGGCGGCTTTTTCCGTATGGAGCTGTGGAGAGCCAGCCCGGCAGACAGGTGGCGGCGACGGGGCTGGGCTGCAGTGGGGGCGGCCAGGTGCAGGTCGAGGGGCTCAAGGGGCGCACGGACGGCCCCCGGGTCCGCGGCCACGTCTGGTTCCCGTCAGGCCACCCCCGGAGCGTCTGGTGTGCCTCTGCCTTCCAGGGACGCCTTCTGGCCGCCTGGCCGCTCAGGCAGGCGGGGAGCGCCCCATCAGACGCTGGCTGTGGTGGGAGAGACCTGAGGAGGTGGGGCTTGCAGCTGTGCCGGGCGGGGGCGGAGATAGCCGCGAACGCCGCGAGCGACAAAAGGAGAAGGCGGAGAGGCGGAGCGGGAGGCAAAAAGCCTAGAGCACCCGGTCTTCCCTAGAGGTCTCCCATCCGAGTTCTAACCGGGCCCGACCCTGCTTAGCTTCCGCGATCGCGGCGAGATCGGGCCCTTCTAGGCCGCTTCGGCAGTGGATGCCGGCGGGGTCGCGGGCTGCCTCTTGAGGCGCAGCTTAGCAGGCGCTTGGGCCTTACCGTCAGCCCGGCGGCCCGCCCGTCCCGGCAGGGCCCCGCCGCCCGCCTAGGCAGGGGAACGGAGGTCTCGGGCACCTGGGGGGGCGGAGGTGCTGGCGACCACCCAGCCCAGGGCGGGCGGGAGCCAGCAAACTTTTCGGCGCTTGGCGCCCCGCCCCAGATCCCGCAGGACGCTCACGGGGATGTGGCCCAGGAGGCTTCCGGGCCCGGGGACCGCGGGCCCTTGGGCATCCCACCTGCCCGCCCACGATGCGCTAGGCGCAGCTCAGACGCAGACCGGACCGGCCCTCCTGCCCGACAGAAGCTGGCCCGAAGCCACCGGGAGCCACCATTGAGTTGGCACGGCCCCTAAGACCCAGCAACGCCACCCCTCGCCCCCACGCCACCGTCCGAGCTCAGGACCCCGCCCCAGGTGGCCGGCAGGCCCGGGGAAGCGGCCTGGGCCCTCGATCCCGCTCCCGCCTCGGGCCATGGCGAAACGGCGGAGGGGCGGCTTTTTCCGTATGGAGCTGTGGAGAGCCAGCCCGGCAGACAGGTGGCGGCGACGGGGCTGGGCTGCAGTGGGGGCGGCCAGGTGCAGGTCGAGGGGCTCAAGGGGCGCACGGACGGCCCCCGGGTCCGCGGCCACGTCTGGTTCCCGTCAGGCCACCCCCGGAGCGTCTGGTGTGCCTCTGCCTTCCAGGGACGCCTTCTGGCCGCCTGGCCGCTCAGGCAGGCGGGGAGCGCCCCATCAGACGCTGGCTGTGGTGGGAGAGACCTGAGGAGGTGGGGCTTGCAGCTGTGCCGGGCGGGGGCGGAGATAGCCGCGAACGCCGCGAGCGACAAAAGGAGAAGGCGGAGAGGCGGAGCGGGAGGCAAAAAGCCTAGAGCACCCGGTCTTCCCTAGAGGTCTCCCATCCGAGTTCTAACCGGGCCCGACCCTGCTTAGCTTCCGCGCTCGCGGCGAGATCGGGCCCTTCTAGGCCGCTTCGGCAGTGGATGCCGGCGGGGTCGCGGGCTGCCTCTTGAGGCGCAGCTTAGCAGGCGCTTGGGCCTTACCGTCAGCCCAGCGGCCCGCCCGTCCCGGCAGGGCCCCGCCGCCCGCCTAGGCAGGGGAACGGAGGTCTCGGGCACCTGGGGGTGGCGGAGGTGCTGGCGACCACCCAGCCCAGGGCGGGCGGGAGCCAGCAAACTTTTCGGCGCTTGGCGCCCCGCCCCAGATCCCGCAGGACGCTCACGGGGATGTGGCCCAGGAGGCTTCCGGGCCCGGGGACCGCGGGCCCTTGGGCATCCCACCTGCCCGCCCACGATGCGCTAGGCGCAGCTCAGACGCAGACCGGACCGGCCCTCCTGCCCGACAGAAGCTGGCCCGAAGCCACCGGGAGCCACCATTGAGTTGGCACGGCCCCTAAGACCCAGCAACGCCACCCTCGCCCCCACGCCACCGTCCGAGCTCAGGACCCCGCCCCAGGTGGCCGGCAGGCCCGGGGAAGCGGCCTGGGCCCTCGATCCCGCTCCCGCCTCGGGCCATGGCGAAACGGCGGAGGGGCGGCTTTTTCCGTATGGAGCTGTGGAGAGCCAGCCCGGCAGACAGGTGGCGGCGACGGGGCTGGGCTGCAGTGGGGGCGGCCAGGTGCAGGTCGAGGGGCTCAAGGGGCGCACGGACGGCCCCCGGGTCCGCGGCCACGTCTGGTTCCCGTCAGGCCACCCCCGGAGCGTCTGGTGTGCCTCTGCCTTCCAGGGACGCCTTCTGGCCGCCTGGCCGCTCAGGCAGGCGGGGAGCGCCCCATCAGACGCTGGCTGTGGTGGGAGAGACCTGAGGAGGTGGGGCTTGCAGCTGTGCCGGGCGGGGGCGGAGATAGCCGCGAACGCCGCGAGCGACAAAAGGAGAAGGCGGAGAGGCGGAGCGGGAGGCAAAAAGCCTAGAGCACCCGGTCTTCCCTAGAGGTCTCCCATCCGAGTTCTAACCGGGCCCGACCCTGCTTAGCTTCCGCGCTCGCGGCGAGATCGGGCCCTTCTAGGCCGCTTCGGCAGTGGATGCCGGCGGGGTCGCGGGCTGCCTCTTGAGGCGCAGCTTAGCAGGCGCTTGGGCCTTACCGTCAGCCCAGCGGCCCGCCCGTCCCGGCAGGGCCCCGCCGCCCGCCTAGGCAGGGGAACGGAGGTCTCGGGCACCTGGGGGTGGCGGAGGTGCTGGCGACCACCCAGCCCAGGGCGGGCGGGAGCCAGCAAACTTTTCGGCGCTTGGCGCCCCGCCCCAGATCCCGCAGGACGCTCACGGGGATGTGGCCCAGGAGGCTTCCGGGCCCGGGGACCGCGGGCCCTTGGGCATCCCACCTGCCCGCCCACGATGCGCTAGGCGCAGCTCAGACGCAGACCGGACCGGCCCTCCTGCCCGACAGAAGCTGGCCCGAAGCCACCGGGAGCCACCATTGAGTTGGCACGGCCCCTAAGACCCAGCAACGCCACCCTCGCCCCCACGCCACCGTCCGAGCTCAGGACCCCGCCCCAGGTGGCCGGCAGGCCCGGGGAAGCGGCCTGGGCCCTCGATCCCGCTCCCGCCTCGGGCCATGGCGAAACGGCGGAGGGGCGGCTTTTTCCGTATGGAGCTGTGGAGAGCCAGCCCGGCAGACAGGTGGCGGCGACGGGGCTGGGCTGCAGTGGGGGCGGCCAGGTGCAGGTCGAGGGGCTCAAGGGGCGCACGGACGGCCCCCGGGTCCGCGGCCACGTCTGGTTCCCGTCAGGCCACCCCCGGAGCGTCTGGTGTGCCTCTGCCTTCCAGGGACGCCTTCTGGCCGCCTGGCCGCTCAGGCAGGCGGGGAGCGCCCCATCAGACGCTGGCTGTGGTGGGAGAGACCTGAGGAGGTGGGGCTTGCAGCTGTGCCGGGCGGGGGCGGAGATAGCCGCGAACGCCGCGAGCGACAAAAGGAGAAGGCGGAGAGGCGGAGCGGGAGGCAAAAAGCCTAGAGCACCCGGTCTTCCCTAGAGGTCTCCCATCCGAGTTCTAACCGGGCCCGACCCTGCTTAGCTTCCGCGCTCGCGGCGAGATCGGGCCCTTCTAGGCCGCTTCGGCAGTGGATGCCGGCGGGGTCGCGGGCTGCCTCTTGAGGCGCAGCTTAGCAGGCGCTTGGGCCTTACCGTCAGCCCAGCGGCCCGCCCGTCCCGGCAGGGCCCCGCCGCCCGCCTAGGCAGGGGAACGGAGGTCTCGGGCACCTGGGGGTGGCGGAGGTGCTGGCGACCACCCAGCCCAGGGCGGGCGGGAGCCAGCAAACTTTTCGGCGCTTGGCGCCCCGCCCCAGATCCCGCAGGACGCTCACGGGGATGTGGCCCAGGAGGCTTCCGGGCCCGGGGACCGCGGGCCCTTGGGCATCCCACCTGCCCGCCCACGATGCGCTAGGCGCAGCTCAGACGCAGACCGGACCGGCCCTCCTGCCCGACAGAAGCTGGCCCGAAGCCACCGGGAGCCACCATTGAGTTGGCACGGCCCCTAAGACCCAGCAACGCCACCCTCGCCCCCACGCCACCGTCCGAGCTCAGGACCCCGCCCCAGGTGGCCGGCAGGCCCGGGGAAGCGGCCTGGGCCCTCGATCCCGCTCCCGCCTCGGGCCATGGCGAAACGGCGGAGGGGCGGCTTTTTCCGTATGGAGCTGTGGAGAGCCAGCCCGGCAGACAGGTGGCGGCGACGGGGCTGGGCTGCAGTGGGGGCGGCCAGGTGCAGGTCGAGGGGCTCAAGGGGCGCACGGACGGCCCCCGGGTCCGCGGCCACGTCTGGTTCCCGTCAGGCCACCCCCGGAGCGTCTGGTGTGCCTCTGCCTTCCAGGGACGCCTTCTGGCCGCCTGGCCGCTCAGGCAGGCGGGGAGCGCCCCATCAGACGCTGGCTGTGGTGGGAGAGACCTGAGGAGGTGGGGCTTGCAGCTGTGCCGGGCGGGGGCGGAGATAGCCGCGAACGCCGCGAGCGACAAAAGGAGAAGGCGGAGAGGCGGAGCGGGAGGCAAAAAGCCTAGAGCACCCGGTCTTCCCTAGAGGTCTCCCATCCGAGTTCTAACCGGGCCCGACCCTGCTTAGCTTCCGCGCTCGCGGCGAGATCGGGCCCTTCTAGGCCGCTTCGGCAGTGGATGCCGGCGGGGTCGCGGGCTGCCTCTTGAGGCGCAGCTTAGCAGGCGCTTGGGCCTTACCGTCAGCCCAGCGGCCCGCCCGTCCCGGCAGGGCCCCGCCGCCCGCCTAGGCAGGGGAACGGAGGTCTCGGGCACCTGGGGGTGGCGGAGGTGCTGGCGACCACCCAGCCCAGGGCGGGCGGGAGCCAGCAAACTTTTCGGCGCTTGGCGCCCCGCCCCAGATCCCGCAGGACGCTCACGGGGATGTGGCCCAGGAGGCTTCCGGGCCCGGGGACCGCGGGCCCTTGGGCATCCCACCTGCCCGCCCACGATGCGCTAGGCGCAGCTCAGACGCAGACCGGACCGGCCCTCCTGCCCGACAGAAGCTGGCCCGAAGCCACCGGGAGCCACCATTGAGTTGGCACGGCCCCTAAGACCCAGCAACGCCACCCTCGCCCCCACGCCACCGTCCGAGCTCAGGACCCCGCCCCAGGTGGCCGGCAGGCCCGGGGAAGCGGCCTGGGCCCTCGATCCCGCTCCCGCCTCGGGCCATGGCGAAACGGCGGAGGGGCGGCTTTTTCCGTATGGAGCTGTGGAGAGCCAGCCCGGCAGACAGGTGGCGGCGACGGGGCTGGGCTGCAGTGGGGGCGGCCAGGTGCAGGTCGAGGGGCTCAAGGGGCGCACGGACGGCCCCCGGGTCCGCGGCCACGTCTGGTTCCCGTCAGGCCACCCCCGGAGCGTCTGGTGTGCCTCTGCCTTCCAGGGACGCCTTCTGGCCGCCTGGCCGCTCAGGCAGGCGGGGAGCGCCCCATCAGACGCTGGCTGTGGTGGGAGAGACCTGAGGAGGTGGGGCTTGCAGCTGTGCCGGGCGGGGGCGGAGATAGCCGCGAACGCCGCGAGCGACAAAAGGAGAAGGCGGAGAGGCGGAGCGGGAGGCAAAAAGCCTAGAGCACCCGGTCTTCCCTAGAGGTCTCCCATCCGAGTTCTAACCGGGCCCGACCCTGCTTAGCTTCCGCGATCGCGGCGAGATCGGGCCCTTCTAGGCCGCTTCGGCAGTGGATGCCGGCGGGGTCGCGGGCTGCCTCTTGAGGCGCAGCTTAGCAGGCGCTTGGGCCTTACCGTCAGCCCAGCGGCCCGCCCGTCCCGGCAGGGCCCCGCCGCCCGCCTAGGCAGGGGAACGGAGGTCTCGGGCACCTGGGGGTGGCGGAGGTGCTGGCGACCACCCAGCCCAGGGCGGGCGGGAGCCAGCAAACTTTTCGGCGCTTGGCGCCCCGCCCCAGATCCCGCAGGACGCTCACGGGGATGTGGCCCAGGAGGCTTCCGGGCCCGGGGACCGCGGGCCCTTGGGCATCCCACCTGCCCGCCCACGATGCGCTAGGCGCAGCTCAGACGCAGACCGGACCGGCCCTCCTGCCCGACAGAAGCTGGCCCGAAGCCACCGGGAGCCACCATTGAGTTGGCACGGCCCCTAAGACCCAGCAACGCCACCCTCGCCCCCACGCCACCGTCCGAGCTCAGGACCCCGCCCCAGGTGGCCGGCAGGCCCGGGGAAGCGGCCTGGGCCCTCGATCCCGCTCCCGCCTCGGGCCATGGCGAAACGGCGGAGGGGCGGCTTTTTCCGTATGGAGCTGTGGAGAGCCAGCCCGGCAGACAGGTGGCGGCGACGGGGCTGGGCTGCAGTGGGGGCGGCCAGGTGCAGGTCGAGGGGCTCAAGGGGCGCACGGACGGCCCCCGGGTCCGCGGCCACGTCTGGTTCCCGTCAGGCCACCCCCGGAGCGTCTGGTGTGCCTCTGCCTTCCAGGGACGCCTTCTGGCCGCCTGGCCGCTCAGGCAGGCGGGGAGCGCCCCATCAGACGCTGGCTGTGGTGGGAGAGACCTGAGGAGGTGGGGCTTGCAGCTGTGCCGGGCGGGGGCGGAGATAGCCGCGAACGCCGCGAGCGACAAAAGGAGAAGGCGGAGAGGCGGAGGGAGCGGGAGGCAAAAAGCCTAGAGCACCCGGTCTTCCCTAGAGGTCTCCCATCCGAGTTCTAACCGGGCCCGACCCTGCTTAGCTTCCGCGATCGCGGCGAGATCGGGCCCTTCTAGGCCGCTTCGGCAGTGGATGCCGGCGGGGTCGCGGGCTGCCTCTTGAGGCGCAGCTTAGCAGGCGCTTGGGCCTTACCGTCAGCCCAGCGGCCCGCCCGTCCCGGCAGGGCCCCGCCGCCCGCCTAGGCAGGGGAACGGAGGTCTCGGGCACCTGGGGGTGGCGGAGGTGCTGGCGACCACCCAGCCCAGGGCGGGCGGGAGCCAGCAAACTTTTCGGCGCTTGGCGCCCCGCCCCAGATCCCGCAGGACGCTCACGGGGATGTGGCCCAGGAGGCTTCCGGGCCCGGGGACCGCGGGCCCTTGGGCATCCCACCTGCCCGCCCACGATGCGCTAGGCGCAGCTCAGACGCAGACCGGACCGGCCCTCCTGCCCGACAGAAGCTGGCCCGAAGCCACCGGGAGCCACCATTGAGTTGGCACGGCCCCTAAGACCCAGCAACGCCACCCTCGCCCCCACGCCACCGTCCGAGCTCAGGACCCCGCCCCAGGTGGCCGGCAGGCCCGGGGAAGCGGCCTGGGCCCTCGATCCCGCTCCCGCCTCGGGCCATGGCGAAACGGCGGAGGGGCGGCTTTTTCCGTATGGAGCTGTGGAGAGCCAGCCCGGCAGACAGGTGGCGGCGACGGGGCTGGGCTGCAGTGGGGGCGGCCAGGTGCAGGTCGAGGGGCTCAAGGGGCGCACGGACGGCCCCCGGGTCCGCGGCCACGTCTGGTTCCCGTCAGGCCACCCCCGGAGCGTCTGGTGTGCCTCTGCCTTCCAGGGACGCCTTCTGGCCGCCTGGCCGCTCAGGCAGGCGGGGAGCGCCCCATCAGACGCTGGCTGTGGTGGGAGAGACCTGAGGAGGTGGGGCTTGCAGCTGTGCCGGGCGGGGGCGGAGATAGCCGCGAACGCCGCGAGCGACAAAAGGAGAAGGCGGAGAGGCGGAGCGGGAGGCAAAAAGCCTAGAGCACCCGGTCTTCCCTAGAGGTCTCCCATCCGAGTTCTAACCGGGCCCGACCCTGCTTAGCTTCCGCGATCGCGGCGAGATCGGGCCCTTCTAGGCCGCTTCGGCAGTGGATGCCGGCGGGGTCGCGGGCTGCCTCTTGAGGCGCAGCTTAGCAGGCGCTTGGGCCTTACCGTCAGCCCAGCGGCCCGCCCGTCCCGGCAGGGCCCCGCCGCCCGCCTAGGCAGGGGAACGGAGGTCTCGGGCACCTGGGGGTGGCGGAGGTGCTGGCGACCACCCAGCCCAGGGCGGGCGGGAGCCAGCAAACTTTTCGGCGCTTGGCGCCCCGCCCCAGATCCCGCAGGACGCTCACGGGGATGTGGCCCAGGAGGCTTCCGGGCCCGGGGACCGCGGGCCCTTGGGCATCCCACCTGCCCGCCCACGATGCGCTAGGCGCAGCTCAGACGCAGACCGGACCGGCCCTCCTGCCCGACAGAAGCTGGCCCGAAGCCACCGGGAGCCACCATTGAGTTGGCACGGCCCCTAAGACCCAGCAACGCCACCCTCGCCCCCACGCCACCGTCCGAGCTCAGGACCCCGCCCCAGGTGGCCGGCAGGCCCGGGGAAGCGGCCTGGGCCCTCGATCCCGCTCCCGCCTCGGGCCATGGCGAAACGGCGGAGGGGCGGCTTTTTCCGTATGGAGCTGTGGAGAGCCAGCCCGGCAGACAGGTGGCGGCGACGGGGCTGGGCTGCAGTGGGGGCGGCCAGGTGCAGGTCGAGGGGCTCAAGGGGCGCACGGACGGCCCCCGGGTCCGCGGCCACGTCTGGTTCCCGTCAGGCCACCCCCGGAGCGTCTGGTGTGCCTCTGCCTTCCAGGGACGCCTTCTGGCCGCCTGGCCGCTCAGGCAGGCGGGGAGCGCCCCATCAGACGCTGGCTGTGGTGGGAGAGACCTGAGGAGGTGGGGCTTGCAGCTGTGCCGGGCGGGGGCGGAGATAGCCGCGAACGCCGCGAGCGACAAAAGGAGAAGGCGGAGAGGCGGAGCGGGAGGCAAAAAGCCTAGAGCACCCGGTCTTCCCTAGAGGTCTCCCATCCGAGTTCTAACCGGGCCCGACCCTGCTTAGCTTCCGCGATCGCGGCGAGATCGGGCCCTTCTAGGCCGCTTCGGCAGTGGATGCCGGCGGGGTCGCGGGCTGCCTCTTGAGGCGCAGCTTAGCAGGCGCTTGGGCCTTACCGTCAGCCCAGCGGCCCGCCCGTCCCGGCAGGGCCCCGCCGCCCGCCTAGGCAGGGGAACGGAGGTCTCGGGCACCTGGGGGTGGCGGAGGTGCTGGCGACCACCCAGCCCAGGGCGGGCGGGAGCCAGCAAACTTTTCGGCGCTTGGCGCCCCGCCCCAGATCCCGCAGGACGCTCGCGGGGATGTGGCCCAGGAGGCTTCCGGGCCCGGGGACCGCGGGCCCTTGGGCATCCCACCTGCCCGCCCACGATGCGCTAGGCGCAGCTCAGACGCAGACCGGACCGGCCCTCCTGCCCGACAGAAGCTGGCCCGAAGCCACCGGGAGCCACCATTGAGTTGGCACGGCCCCTAAGACCCAGCAACGCCACCCTCGCCCCCACGCCACCGTCCGAGCTCAGGACCCCGCCCCAGGTGGCCGGCAGGCCCGGGGAAGCGGCCTGGGCCCTCGATCCCGCTCCCGCCTCGGGCCATGGCGAAACGGCGGAGGGGCGGCTTTTTCCGTATGGAGCTGTGGAGAGCCAGCCCGGCAGACAGGTGGCGGCGACGGGGCTGGGCTGCAGTGGGGGCGGCCAGGTGCAGGTCGAGGGGCTCAAGGGGCGCACGGACGGCCCCCGGGTCCGCGGCCACGTCTGGTTCCCGTCAGGCCACCCCCGGAGCGTCTGGTGTGCCTCTGCCTTCCAGGGACGCCTTCTGGCCGCCTGGCCGCTCAGGCAGGCGGGGAGCGCCCCATCAGACGCTGGCTGTGGTGGGAGAGACCTGAGGAGGTGGGGCTTGCAGCTGTGCCGGGCGGGGGCGGAGATAGCCGCGAACGCCGCGAGCGACAAAAGGAGAAGGCGGAGAGGCGGAGCGGGAGGCAAAAAGCCTAGAGCACCCGGTCTTCCCTAGAGGTCTCCCATCCGAGTTCTAACCGGGCCCGACCCTGCTTAGCTTCCGCGATCGCGGCGAGATCGGGCCCTTCTAGGCCGCTTCGGCAGTGGATGCCGGCGGGGTCGCGGGCTGCCTCTTGAGGCGCAGCTTAGCAGGCGCTTGGGCCTTACCGTCAGCCCAGCGGCCCGCCCGTCCCGGCAGGGCCCCGCCGCCCGCCTAGGCAGGGGAACGGAGGTCTCGGGCACCTGGGGGTGGCGGAGGTGCTGGCGACCACCCAGCCCAGGGCGGGCGGGAGCCAGCAAACTTTTCGGCGCTTGGCGCCCCGCCCCAGATCCCGCAGGACGCTCGCGGGGATGTGGCCCAGGAGGCTTCCGGGCCCGGGGACCGCGGGCCCTTGGGCATCCCACCTGCCCGCCCACGATGCGCTAGGCGCAGCTCAGACGCAGACCGGACCGGCCCTCCTGCCCGACAGAAGCTGGCCCGAAGCCACCGGGAGCCACCATTGAGTTGGCACGGCCCCTAAGACCCAGCAACGCCACCCCTCGCCCCCACGCCACCGTCCGAGCTCAGGACCCCGCCCCAGGTGGCCGGCAGGCCCGGGGAAGCGGCCTGGGCCCTCGATCCCGCTCCCGCCTCGGGCCATGGCGAAACGGCGGAGGGGCGGCTTTTTCCGTATGGAGCTGTGGAGAGCCAGCCCGGCAGACAGGTGGCGGCGACGGGGCTGGGCTGCAGTGGGGGCGGCCAGGTGCAGGTCGAGGGGCTCAAGGGGCGCACGGACGGCCCCCGGGTCCGCGGCCACGTCTGGTTCCCGTCAGGCCACCCCCGGAGCGTCTGGTGTGCCTCTGCCTTCCAGGGACGCCTTCTGGCCGCCTGGCCGCTCAGGCAGGCGGGGAGCGCCCCATCAGACGCTGGCTGTGGTGGGAGAGACCTGAGGAGGTGGGGCTTGCAGCTGTGCCGGGCGGGGGCGGAGATAGCCGCGAACGCCGCGAGCGACAAAAGGAGAAGGCGGAGAGGCGGAGCGGGAGGCAAAAAGCCTAGAGCACCCGGTCTTCCCTAGAGGTCTCCCATCCGAGTTCTAACCGGGCCCGACCCTGCTTAGCTTCCGCGCTCGCGGCGAGATCGGGCCCTTCTAGGCCGCTTCGGCAGTGGATGCCGGCGGGGTCGCGGGCTGCCTCTTGAGGCGCAGCTTAGCAGGCGCTTGGGCCTTACCGTCAGCCCAGCGGCCCGCCCGTCCCGGCAGGGCCCCGCCGCCCGCCTAGGCAGGGGAACGGAGGTCTCGGGCACCTGGGGGTGGCGGAGGTGCTGGCGACCACCCAGCCCAGGGCGGGCGGGAGCCAGCAAACTTTTCGGCGCTTGGCGCCCCGCCCCAGATCCCGCAGGACGCTCACGGGGATGTGGCCCAGGAGGCTTCCGGGCCCGGGGACCGCGGGCCCTTGGGCATCCCACCTGCCCGCCCACGATGCGCTAGGCGCAGCTCAGACGCAGACCGGACCGGCCCTCCTGCCCGACAGAAGCTGGCCCGAAGCCACCGGGAGCCACCATTGAGTTGGCACGGCCCCTAAGACCCAGCAACGCCACCCCTCGCCCCCACGCCACCGTCCGAGCTCAGGACCCCGCCCCAGGTGGCCGGCAGGCCCGGGGAAGCGGCCTGGGCCCTCGATCCCGCTCCCGCCTCGGGCCATGGCGAAACGGCGGAGGGGCGGCTTTTTCCGTATGGAGCTGTGGAGAGCCAGCCCGGCAGACAGGTGGCGGCGACGGGGCTGGGCTGCAGTGGGGGCGGCCAGGTGCAGGTCGAGGGGCTCAAGGGGCGCACGGACGGCCCCCGGGTCCGCGGCCACGTCTGGTTCCCGTCAGGCCACCCCCGGAGCGTCTGGTGTGCCTCTGCCTTCCAGGGACGCCTTCTGGCCGCCTGGCCGCTCAGGCAGGCGGGGAGCGCCCCATCAGACGCTGGCTGTGGTGGGAGAGACCTGAGGAGGTGGGGCTTGCAGCTGTGCCGGGCGGGGGCGGAGATAGCCGCGAACGCCGCGAGCGACAAAAGGAGAAGGCGGAGAGGCGGAGCGGGAGGCAAAAAGCCTAGAGCACCCGGTCTTCCCTAGAGGTCTCCCATCCGAGTTCTAACCGGGCCCGACCCTGCTTAGCTTCCGCGATCGCGGCGAGATCGGGCCCTTCTAGGCCGCTTCGGCAGTGGATGCCGGCGGGGTCGCGGGCTGCCTCTTGAGGCGCAGCTTAGCAGGCGCTTGGGCCTTACCGTCAGCCCGGCGGCCCGCCCGTCCCGGCAGGGCCCCGCCGCCCGCCTAGGCAGGGGAACGGAGGTCTCGGGCACCTGGGGGTGGCGGAGGTGCTGGCGACCACCCAGCCCAGGGCGGGCGGGAGCCAGCAAACTTTTCGGCGCTTGGCGCCCCGCCCCAGATCCCGCAGGACGCTCACGGGGATGTGGCCCAGGAGGCTTCCGGGCCCGGGGACCGCGGGCCCTTGGGCATCCCACCTGCCCGCCCACGATGCGCTAGGCGCAGCTCAGACGCAGACCGGACCGGCCCTCCTGCCCGACAGAAGCTGGCCCGAAGCCACCGGGAGCCACCATTGAGTTGGCACGGCCCCTAAGACCCAGCAACGCCACCCTCGCCCCCACGCCACCGTCCGAGCTCAGGACCCCGCCCCAGGTGGCCGGCAGGCCCGGGGAAGCGGCCTGGGCCCTCGATCCCGCTCCCGCCTCGGGCCATGGCGAAACGGCGGAGGGGCGGCTTTTTCCGTATGGAGCTGTGGAGAGCCAGCCCGGCAGACAGGTGGCGGCGACGGGGCTGGGCTGCAGTGGGGGCGGCCAGGTGCAGGTCGAGGGGCTCAAGGGGCGCACGGACGGCCCCCGGGTCCGCGGCCACGTCTGGTTCCCGTCAGGCCACCCCCGGAGCGTCTGGTGTGCCTCTGCCTTCCAGGGACGCCTTCTGGCCGCCTGGCCGCTCAGGCAGGCGGGGAGCGCCCCATCAGACGCTGGCTGTGGTGGGAGAGACCTGAGGAGGTGGGGCTTGCAGCTGTGCCGGGCGGGGGCGGAGATAGCCGCGAACGCCGCGAGCGACAAAAGGAGAAGGCGGAGAGGCGGAGCGGGAGGCAAAAAGCCTAGAGCACCCGGTCTTCCCTAGAGGTCTCCCATCCGAGTTCTAACCGGGCCCGACCCTGCTTAGCTTCCGCGCTCGCGGCGAGATCGGGCCCTTCTAGGCCGCTTCGGCAGTGGATGCCGGCGGGGTCGCGGGCTGCCTCTTGAGGCGCAGCTTAGCAGGCGCTTGGGCCTTACCGTCAGCCCAGCGGCCCGCCCGTCCCGGCAGGGCCCCGCCGCCCGCCTAGGCAGGGGAACGGAGGTCTCGGGCACCTGGGGGTGGCGGAGGTGCTGGCGACCACCCAGCCCAGGGCGGGCGGGAGCCAGCAAACTTTTCGGCGCTTGGCGCCCCGCCCCAGATCCCGCAGGACGCTCACGGGGATGTGGCCCAGGAGGCTTCCGGGCCCGGGGACCGCGGGCCCTTGGGCATCCCACCTGCCCGCCCACGATGCGCTAGGCGCAGCTCAGACGCAGACCGGACCGGCCCTCCTGCCCGACAGAAGCTGGCCCGAAGCCACCGGGAGCCACCATTGAGTTGGCACGGCCCCTAAGACCCAGCAACGCCACCCTCGCCCCCACGCCACCGTCCGAGCTCAGGACCCCGCCCCAGGTGGCCGGCAGGCCCGGGGAAGCGGCCTGGGCCCTCGATCCCGCTCCCGCCTCGGGCCATGGCGAAACGGCGGAGGGGCGGCTTTTTCCGTATGGAGCTGTGGAGAGCCAGCCCGGCAGACAGGTGGCGGCGACGGGGCTGGGCTGCAGTGGGGGCGGCCAGGTGCAGGTCGAGGGGCTCAAGGGGCGCACGGACGGCCCCCGGGTCCGCGGCCACGTCTGGTTCCCGTCAGGCCACCCCCGGAGCGTCTGGTGTGCCTCTGCCTTCCAGGGACGCCTTCTGGCCGCCTGGCCGCTCAGGCAGGCGGGGAGCGCCCCATCAGACGCTGGCTGTGGTGGGAGAGACCTGAGGAGGTGGGGCTTGCAGCTGTGCCGGGCGGGGGCGGAGATAGCCGCGAACGCCGCGAGCGACAAAAGGAGAAGGCGGAGAGGCGGAGCGGGAGGCAAAAAGCCTAGAGCACCCGGTCTTCCCTAGAGGTCTCCCATCCGAGTTCTAACCGGGCCCGACCCTGCTTAGCTTCCGCGATCGCGGCGAGATCGGGCCCTTCTAGGCCGCTTCGGCAGTGGATGCCGGCGGGGTCGCGGGCTGCCTCTTGAGGCGCAGCTTAGCAGGCGCTTGGGCCTTACCGTCAGCCCGGCGGCCCGCCCGTCCCGGCAGGGCCCCGCCGCCCGCCTAGGCAGGGGAACGGAGGTCTCGGGCACCTGGGGGTGGCGGAGGTGCTGGCGACCACCCAGCCCAGGGCGGGCGGGAGCCAGCAAACTTTTCGGCGCTTGGCGCCCCGCCCCAGATCCCGCAGGACGCTCACGGGGATGTGGCCCAGGAGGCTTCCGGGCCCGGGGACCGCGGGCCCTTGGGCATCCCACCTGCCCGCCCACGATGCGCTAGGCGCAGCTCAGACGCAGACCGGACCGGCCCTCCTGCCCGACAGAAGCTGGCCCGAAGCCACCGGGAGCCACCATTGAGTTGGCACGGCCCCTAAGACCCAGCAACGCCACCCTCGCCCCCACGCCACCGTCCGAGCTCAGGACCCCGCCCCAGGTGGCCGGCAGGCCCGGGGAAGCGGCCTGGGCCCTCGATCCCGCTCCCGCCTCGGGCCATGGCGAAACGGCGGAGGGGCGGCTTTTTCCGTATGGAGCTGTGGAGAGCCAGCCCGGCAGACAGGTGGCGGCGACGGGGCTGGGCTGCAGTGGGGGCGGCCAGGTGCAGGTCGAGGGGCTCAAGGGGCGCACGGACGGCCCCCGGGTCCGCGGCCACGTCTGGTTCCCGTCAGGCCACCCCCGGAGCGTCTGGTGTGCCTCTGCCTTCCAGGGACGCCTTCTGGCCGCCTGGCCGCTCAGGCAGGCGGGGAGCGCCCCATCAGACGCTGGCTGTGGTGGGAGAGACCTGAGGAGGTGGGGCTTGCAGCTGTGCCGGGCGGGGGCGGAGATAGCCGCGAACGCCGCGAGCGACAAAAGGAGAAGGCGGAGAGGCGGAGCGGGAGGCAAAAAGCCTAGAGCACCCGGTCTTCCCTAGAGGTCTCCCATCCGAGTTCTAACCGGGCCCGACCCTGCTTAGCTTCCGCGCTCGCGGCGAGATCGGGCCCTTCTAGGCCGCTTCGGCAGTGGATGCCGGCGGGGTCGCGGGCTGCCTCTTGAGGCGCAGCTTAGCAGGCGCTTGGGCCTTACCGTCAGCCCAGCGGCCCGCCCGTCCCGGCAGGGCCCCGCCGCCCGCCTAGGCAGGGGAACGGAGGTCTCGGGCACCTGGGGGTGGCGGAGGTGCTGGCGACCACCCAGCCCAGGGCGGGCGGGAGCCAGCAAACTTTTCGGCGCTTGGCGCCCCGCCCCAGATCCCGCAGGACGCTCACGGGGATGTGGCCCAGGAGGCTTCCGGGCCCGGGGACCGCGGGCCCTTGGGCATCCCACCTGCCCGCCCACGATGCGCTAGGCGCAGCTCAGACGCAGACCGGACCGGCCCTCCTGCCCGACAGAAGCTGGCCCGAAGCCACCGGGAGCCACCATTGAGTTGGCACGGCCCCTAAGACCCAGCAACGCCACCCTCGCCCCCACGCCACCGTCCGAGCTCAGGACCCCGCCCCAGGTGGCCGGCAGGCCCGGGGAAGCGGCCTGGGCCCTCGATCCCGCTCCCGCCTCGGGCCATGGCGAAACGGCGGAGGGGCGGCTTTTTCCGTATGGAGCTGTGGAGAGCCAGCCCGGCAGACAGGTGGCGGCGACGGGGCTGGGCTGCAGTGGGGGCGGCCAGGTGCAGGTCGAGGGGCTCAAGGGGCGCACGGACGGCCCCCGGGTCCGCGGCCACGTCTGGTTCCCGTCAGGCCACCCCCGGAGCGTCTGGTGTGCCTCTGCCTTCCAGGGACGCCTTCTGGCCGCCTGGCCGCTCAGGCAGGCGGGGAGCGCCCCATCAGACGCTGGCTGTGGTGGGAGAGACCTGAGGAGGTGGGGCTTGCAGCTGTGCCGGGCGGGGGCGGAGATAGCCGCGAACGCCGCGAGCGACAAAAGGAGAAGGCGGAGAGGCGGAGCGGGAGGCAAAAAGCCTAGAGCACCCGGTCTTCCCTAGAGGTCTCCCATCCGAGTTCTAACCGGGCCCGACCCTGCTTAGCTTCCGCGATCGCGGCGAGATCGGGCCCTTCTAGGCCGCTTCGGCAGTGGATGCCGGCGGGGTCGCGGGCTGCCTCTTGAGGCGCAGCTTAGCAGGCGCTTGGGCCTTACCGTCAGCCCGGCGGCCCGCCCGTCCCGGCAGGGCCCCGCCGCCCGCCTAGGCAGGGGAACGGAGGTCTCGGGCACCTGGGGGTGGCGGAGGTGCTGGCGACCACCCAGCCCAGGGCGGGCGGGAGCCAGCAAACTTTTCGGCGCTTGGCGCCCCGCCCCAGATCCCGCAGGACGCTCACGGGGATGTGGCCCAGGAGGCTTCCGGGCCCGGGGACCGCGGGCCCTTGGGCATCCCACCTGCCCGCCCACGATGCGCTAGGCGCAGCTCAGACGCAGACCGGACCGGCCCTCCTGCCCGACAGAAGCTGGCCCGAAGCCACCGGGAGCCACCATTGAGTTGGCACGGCCCCTAAGACCCAGCAACGCCACCCTCGCCCCCACGCCACCGTCCGAGCTCAGGACCCCGCCCCAGGTGGCCGGCAGGCCCGGGGAAGCGGCCTGGGCCCTCGATCCCGCTCCCGCCTCGGGCCATGGCGAAACGGCGGAGGGGCGGCTTTTTCCGTATGGAGCTGTGGAGAGCCAGCCCGGCAGACAGGTGGCGGCGACGGGGCTGGGCTGCAGTGGGGGCGGCCAGGTGCAGGTCGAGGGGCTCAAGGGGCGCACGGACGGCCCCCGGGTCCGCGGCCACGTCTGGTTCCCGTCAGGCCACCCCCGGAGCGTCTGGTGTGCCTCTGCCTTCCAGGGACGCCTTCTGGCCGCCTGGCCGCTCAGGCAGGCGGGGAGCGCCCCATCAGACGCTGGCTGTGGTGGGAGAGACCTGAGGAGGTGGGGCTTGCAGCTGTGCCGGGCGGGGGCGGAGATAGCCGCGAACGCCGCGAGCGACAAAAGGAGAAGGCGGAGAGGCGGAGCGGGAGGCAAAAAGCCTAGAGCACCCGGTCTTCCCTAGAGGTCTCCCATCCGAGTTCTAACCGGGCCCGACCCTGCTTAGCTTCCGCGCTCGCGGCGAGATCGGGCCCTTCTAGGCCGCTTCGGCAGTGGATGCCGGCGGGGTCGCGGGCTGCCTCTTGAGGCGCAGCTTAGCAGGCGCTTGGGCCTTACCGTCAGCCCAGCGGCCCGCCCGTCCCGGCAGGGCCCCGCCGCCCGCCTAGGCAGGGGAACGGAGGTCTCGGGCACCTGGGGGTGGCGGAGGTGCTGGCGACCACCCAGCCCAGGGCGGGCGGGAGCCAGCAAACTTTTCGGCGCTTGGCGCCCCGCCCCAGATCCCGCAGGACGCTCACGGGGATGTGGCCCAGGAGGCTTCCGGGCCCGGGGACCGCGGGCCCTTGGGCATCCCACCTGCCCGCCCACGATGCGCTAGGCGCAGCTCAGACGCAGACCGGACCGGCCCTCCTGCCCGACAGAAGCTGGCCCGAAGCCACCGGGAGCCACCATTGAGTTGGCACGGCCCCTAAGACCCAGCAACGCCACCCTCGCCCCCACGCCACCGTCCGAGCTCAGGACCCCGCCCCAGGTGGCCGGCAGGCCCGGGGAAGCGGCCTGGGCCCTCGATCCCGCTCCCGCCTCGGGCCATGGCGAAACGGCGGAGGGGCGGCTTTTTCCGTATGGAGCTGTGGAGAGCCAGCCCGGCAGACAGGTGGCGGCGACGGGGCTGGGCTGCAGTGGGGGCGGCCAGGTGCAGGTCGAGGGGCTCAAGGGGCGCACGGACGGCCCCCGGGTCCGCGGCCACGTCTGGTTCCCGTCAGGCCACCCCCGGAGCGTCTGGTGTGCCTCTGCCTTCCAGGGACGCCTTCTGGCCGCCTGGCCGCTCAGGCAGGCGGGGAGCGCCCCATCAGACGCTGGCTGTGGTGGGAGAGACCTGAGGAGGTGGGGCTTGCAGCTGTGCCGGGCGGGGGCGGAGATAGCCGCGAACGCCGCGAGCGACAAAAGGAGAAGGCGGAGAGGCGGAGCGGGAGGCAAAAAGCCTAGAGCACCCGGTCTTCCCTAGAGGTCTCCCATCCGAGTTCTAACCGGGCCCGACCCTGCTTAGCTTCCGCGATCGCGGCGAGATCGGGCCCTTCTAGGCCGCTTCGGCAGTGGATGCCGGCGGGGTCGCGGGCTGCCTCTTGAGGCGCAGCTTAGCAGGCGCTTGGGCCTTACCGTCAGCCCGGCGGCCCGCCCGTCCCGGCAGGGCCCCGCCGCCCGCCTAGGCAGGGGAACGGAGGTCTCGGGCACCTGGGGGTGGCGGAGGTGCTGGCGACCACCCAGCCCAGGGCGGGCGGGAGCCAGCAAACTTTTCGGCGCTTGGCGCCCCGCCCCAGATCCCGCAGGACGCTCACGGGGATGTGGCCCAGGAGGCTTCCGGGCCCGGGGACCGCGGGCCCTTGGGCATCCCACCTGCCCGCCCACGATGCGCTAGGCGCAGCTCAGACGCAGACCGGACCGGCCCTCCTGCCCGACAGAAGCTGGCCCGAAGCCACCGGGAGCCACCATTGAGTTGGCACGGCCCCTAAGACCCAGCAACGCCACCCTCGCCCCCACGCCACCGTCCGAGCTCAGGACCCCGCCCCAGGTGGCCGGCAGGCCCGGGGAAGCGGCCTGGGCCCTCGATCCCGCTCCCGCCTCGGGCCATGGCGAAACGGCGGAGGGGCGGCTTTTTCCGTATGGAGCTGTGGAGAGCCAGCCCGGCAGACAGGTGGCGGCGACGGGGCTGGGCTGCAGTGGGGGCGGCCAGGTGCAGGTCGAGGGGCTCAAGGGGCGCACGGACGGCCCCCGGGTCCGCGGCCACGTCTGGTTCCCGTCAGGCCACCCCCGGAGCGTCTGGTGTGCCTCTGCCTTCCAGGGACGCCTTCTGGCCGCCTGGCCGCTCAGGCAGGCGGGGAGCGCCCCATCAGACGCTGGCTGTGGTGGGAGAGACCTGAGGAGGTGGGGCTTGCAGCTGTGCCGGGCGGGGGCGGAGATAGCCGCGAACGCCGCGAGCGACAAAAGGAGAAGGCGGAGAGGCGGAGCGGGAGGCAAAAAGCCTAGAGCACCCGGTCTTCCCTAGAGGTCTCCCATCCGAGTTCTAACCGGGCCCGACCCTGCTTAGCTTCCGCGATCGCGGCGAGATCGGGCCCTTCTAGGCCGCTTCGGCAGTGGATGCCGGCGGGGTCGCGGGCTGCCTCTTGAGGCGCAGCTTAGCAGGCGCTTGGGCCTTACCGTCAGCCCAGCGGCCCGCCCGTCCCGGCAGGGCCCCGCCGCCCGCCTAGGCAGGGGAACGGAGGTCTCGGGCACCTGGGGGTGGCGGAGGTGCTGGCGACCACCCAGCCCAGGGCGGGCGGGAGCCAGCAAACTTTTCGGCGCTTGGCGCCCCGCCCCAGATCCCGCAGGACGCTCACGGGGATGTGGCCCAGGAGGCTTCCGGGCCCGGGGACCGCGGGCCCTTGGGCATCCCACCTGCCCGCCCACGATGCGCTAGGCGCAGCTCAGACGCAGACCGGACCGGCCCTCCTGCCCGACAGAAGCTGGCCCGAAGCCACCGGGAGCCACCATTGAGTTGGCACGGCCCCTAAGACCCAGCAACGCCACCCTCGCCCCCACGCCACCGTCCGAGCTCAGGACCCCGCCCCAGGTGGCCGGCAGGCCCGGGGAAGCGGCCTGGGCCCTCGATCCCGCTCCCGCCTCGGGCCATGGCGAAACGGCGGAGGGGCGGCTTTTTCCGTATGGAGCTGTGGAGAGCCAGCCCGGCAGACAGGTGGCGGCGACGGGGCTGGGCTGCAGTGGGGGCGGCCAGGTGCAGGTCGAGGGGCTCAAGGGGCGCACGGACGGCCCCCGGGTCCGCGGCCACGTCTGGTTCCCGTCAGGCCACCCCCGGAGCGTCTGGTGTGCCTCTGCCTTCCAGGGACGCCTTCTGGCCGCCTGGCCGCTCAGGCAGGCGGGGAGCGCCCCATCAGACGCTGGCTGTGGTGGGAGAGACCTGAGGAGGTGGGGCTTGCAGCTGTGCCGGGCGGGGGCGGAGATAGCCGCGAACGCCGCGAGCGACAAAAGGAGAAGGCGGAGAGGCGGAGCGGGAGGCAAAAAGCCTAGAGCACCCGGTCTTCCCTAGAGGTCTCCCATCCGAGTTCTAACCGGGCCCGACCCTGCTTAGCTTCCGCGATCGCGGCGAGATCGGGCCCTTCTAGGCCGCTTCGGCAGTGGATGCCGGCGGGGTCGCGGGCTGCCTCTTGAGGCGCAGCTTAGCAGGCGCTTGGGCCTTACCGTCAGCCCAGCGGCCCGCCCGTCCCGGCAGGGCCCCGCCGCCCGCCTAGGCAGGGGAACGGAGGTCTCGGGCACCTGGGGGTGGCGGAGGTGCTGGCGACCACCCAGCCCAGGGCGGGCGGGAGCCAGCAAACTTTTCGGCGCTTGGCGCCCCGCCCCAGATCCCGCAGGACGCTCGCGGGGATGTGGCCCAGGAGGCTTCCGGGCCCGGGGACCGCGGGCCCTTGGGCATCCCACCTGCCCGCCCACGATGCGCTAGGCGCAGCTCAGACGCAGACCGGACCGGCCCTCCTGCCCGACAGAAGCTGGCCCGAAGCCACCGGGAGCCACCATTGAGTTGGCACGGCCCCTAAGACCCAGCAACGCCACCCTCGCCCCCACGCCACCGTCCGAGCTCAGGACCCCGCCCCAGGTGGCCGGCAGGCCCGGGGAAGCGGCCTGGGCCCTCGATCCCGCTCCCGCCTCGGGCCATGGCGAAACGGCGGAGGGGCGGCTTTTTCCGTATGGAGCTGTGGAGAGCCAGCCCGGCAGACAGGTGGCGGCGACGGGGCTGGGCTGCAGTGGGGGCGGCCAGGTGCAGGTCGAGGGGCTCAAGGGGCGCACGGACGGCCCCCGGGTCCGCGGCCACGTCTGGTTCCCGTCAGGCCACCCCCGGAGCGTCTGGTGTGCCTCTGCCTTCCAGGGACGCCTTCTGGCCGCCTGGCCGCTCAGGCAGGCGGGGAGCGCCCCATCAGACGCTGGCTGTGGTGGGAGAGACCTGAGGAGGTGGGGCTTGCAGCTGTGCCGGGCGGGGGCGGAGATAGCCGCGAACGCCGCGAGCGACAAAAGGAGAAGGCGGAGAGGCGGAGCGGGAGGCAAAAAGCCTAGAGCACCCGGTCTTCCCTAGAGGTCTCCCATCCGAGTTCTAACCGGGCCCGACCCTGCTTAGCTTCCGCGATCGCGGCGAGATCGGGCCCTTCTAGGCCGCTTCGGCAGTGGATGCCGGCGGGGTCGCGGGCTGCCTCTTGAGGCGCAGCTTAGCAGGCGCTTGGGCCTTACCGTCAGCCCAGCGGCCCGCCCGTCCCGGCAGGGCCCCGCCGCCCGCCTAGGCAGGGGAACGGAGGTCTCGGGCACCTGGGGGTGGCGGAGGTGCTGGCGACCACCCAGCCCAGGGCGGGCGGGAGCCAGCAAACTTTTCGGCGCTTGGCGCCCCGCCCCAGATCCCGCAGGACGCTCGCGGGGATGTGGCCCAGGAGGCTTCCGGGCCCGGGGACCGCGGGCCCTTGGGCATCCCACCTGCCCGCCCACGATGCGCTAGGCGCAGCTCAGACGCAGACCGGACCGGCCCTCCTGCCCGACAGAAGCTGGCCCGAAGCCACCGGGAGCCACCATTGAGTTGGCACGGCCCCTAAGACCCAGCAACGCCACCCCTCGCCCCCACGCCACCGTCCGAGCTCAGGACCCCGCCCCAGGTGGCCGGCAGGCCCGGGGAAGCGGCCTGGGCCCTCGATCCCGCTCCCGCCTCGGGCCATGGCGAAACGGCGGAGGGGCGGCTTTTTCCGTATGGAGCTGTGGAGAGCCAGCCCGGCAGACAGGTGGCGGCGACGGGGCTGGGCTGCAGTGGGGGCGGCCAGGTGCAGGTCGAGGGGCTCAAGGGGCGCACGGACGGCCCCCGGGTCCGCGGCCACGTCTGGTTCCCGTCAGGCCACCCCCGGAGCGTCTGGTGTGCCTCTGCCTTCCAGGGACGCCTTCTGGCCGCCTGGCCGCTCAGGCAGGCGGGGAGCGCCCCATCAGACGCTGGCTGTGGTGGGAGAGACCTGAGGAGGTGGGGCTTGCAGCTGTGCCGGGCGGGGGCGGAGATAGCCGCGAACGCCGCGAGCGACAAAAGGAGAAGGCGGAGAGGCGGAGCGGGAGGCAAAAAGCCTAGAGCACCCGGTCTTCCCTAGAGGTCTCCCATCCGAGTTCTAACCGGGCCCGACCCTGCTTAGCT
Source organism: Globicephala melas (assembly GCF_963455315.2). NCBI lineage: Eukaryota > Metazoa > Chordata > Mammalia > Artiodactyla > Delphinidae > Globicephala > Globicephala melas. Next base: position 61,267 of record NW_027207708.1, read on the forward strand.
TCCGCGCTCGCGGCGAGATCGGGCCCTTCTAGGCCGCTTCGGCAGTGGATGCCGGCGGGGTCGCGGGCTGCCTCTTGAGGCGCAGCTTAGCAGGCGCTTGGGCCTTACCGTCAGCCCAGCGGCCCGCCCGTCCCGGCAGGGCCCCGCCGCCCGCCTAGGCAGGGGAACGGAGGTCTCGGGCACCTGGGGGTGGCGGAGGTGCTGGCGACCACCCAGCCCAGGGCGGGCGGGAGCCAGCAAACTTTTCGGCGCTTGGCGCCCCGCCCCAGATCCCGCAGGACGCTCACGGGGATGTGGCCCAGGAGGCTTCCGGGCCCGGGGACCGCGGGCCCTTGGGCATCCCACCTGCCCGCCCACGATGCGCTAGGCGCAGCTCAGACGCAGACCAGACCGGCCCTCCTGCCCGACAGAAGCTGGCCCGAAGCCACCGGGAGCCACCATTGAGTTGGCACGGCCCCTAAGACCCAGCAACGCCACCCCTCGCCCCCACGCCACCGTCCGAGCTCAGGACCCCGCCCCAGGTGGCCGGCAGGCCCGGGGAAGCGGCCTGGGCCCTCGATCCCGCTCCCGCCTCGGGCCATGGCGAAACGGCGGAGGGGCGGCTTTTTCCGTATGGAGCTGTGGAGAGCCAGCCCGGCAGACAGGTGGCGGCGACGGGGCTGGGCTGCAGTGGGGGCGGCCAGGTGCAGGTCGAGGGGCTCAAGGGGCGCACGGACGGCCCCCGGGTCCGCGGCCACGTCTGGTTCCCGTCAGGCCACCCCCGGAGCGTCTGGTGTGCCTCTGCCTTCCAGGGACGCCTTCTGGCCGCCTGGCCGCTCAGGCAGGCGGGGAGCGCCCCATCAGACGCTGGCTGTGGTGGGAGAGACCTGAGGAGGTGGGGCTTGCAGCTGTGCCGGGCGGGGGCGGAGATAGCCGCGAACGCCGCGAGCGACAAAAGGAGAAGGCGGAGAGGCGGAGCGGGAGGCAAAAAGCCTAGAGCACCCGGTCTTCCCTAGAGGTCTCCCATCCGAGTTCTAACCGGGCCCGACCCTGCTTAGCTTCCGCGATCGCGGCGAGATCGGGCCCTTCTAGGCCGCTTCGGCAGTGGATGCCGGCGGGGTCGCGGGCTGCCTCTTGAGGCGCAGCTTAGCAGGCGCTTGGGCCTTACCGTCAGCCCGGCGGCCCGCCCGTCCCGGCAGGGCCCCGCCGCCCGCCTAGGCAGGGGAACGGAGGTCTCGGGCACCTGGGGGTGGCGGAGGTGCTGGCGACCACCCAGCCCAGGGCGGGCGGGAGCCAGCAAACTTTTCGGCGCTTGGCGCCCCGCCCCAGATCCCGCAGGACGCTCACGGGGATGTGGCCCAGGAGGCTTCCGGGCCCGGGGACCGCGGGCCCTTGGGCATCCCACCTGCCCGCCCACGATGCGCTAGGCGCAGCTCAGACGCAGACCGGACCGGCCCTCCTGCCCGACAGAAGCTGGCCCGAAGCCACCGGGAGCCACCATTGAGTTGGCACGGCCCCTAAGACCCAGCAACGCCACCCTCGCCCCCACGCCACCGTCCGAGCTCAGGACCCCGCCCCAGGTGGCCGGCAGGCCCGGGGAAGCGGCCTGGGCCCTCGATCCCGCTCCCGCCTCGGGCCATGGCGAAACGGCGGAGGGGCGGCTTTTTCCGTATGGAGCTGTGGAGAGCCAGCCCGGCAGACAGGTGGCGGCGACGGGGCTGGGCTGCAGTGGGGGCGGCCAGGTGCAGGTCGAGGGGCTCAAGGGGCGCACGGACGGCCCCCGGGTCCGCGGCCACGTCTGGTTCCCGTCAGGCCACCCCCGGAGCGTCTGGTGTGCCTCTGCCTTCCAGGGACGCCTTCTGGCCGCCTGGCCGCTCAGGCAGGCGGGGAGCGCCCCATCAGACGCTGGCTGTGGTGGGAGAGACCTGAGGAGGTGGGGCTTGCAGCTGTGCCGGGCGGGGGCGGAGATAGCCGCGAACGCCGCGAGCGACAAAAGGAGAAGGCGGAGAGGCGGAGCGGGAGGCAAAAAGCCTAGAGCACCCGGTCTTCCCTAGAGGTCTCCCATCCGAGTTCTAACCGGGCCCGACCCTGCTTAGCTTCCGCGCTCGCGGCGAGATCGGGCCCTTCTAGGCCGCTTCGGCAGTGGATGCCGGCGGGGTCGCGGGCTGCCTCTTGAGGCGCAGCTTAGCAGGCGCTTGGGCCTTACCGTCAGCCCGGCGGCCCGCCCGTCCCGGCAGGGCCCCGCCGCCCGCCTAGGCAGGGGAACGGAGGTCTCGGGCACCTGGGGGTGGCGGAGGTGCTGGCGACCACCCAGCCCAGGGCGGGCGGGAGCCAGCAAACTTTTCGGCGCTTGGCGCCCCGCCCCAGATCCCGCAGGACGCTCACGGGGATGTGGCCCAGGAGGCTTCCGGGCCCGGGGACCGCGGGCCCTTGGGCATCCCACCTGCCCGCCCACGATGCGCTAGGCGCAGCTCAGACGCAGACCGGACCGGCCCTCCTGCCCGACAGAAGCTGGCCCGAAGCCACCGGGAGCCACCATTGAGTTGGCACGGCCCCTAAGACCCAGCAACGCCACCCTCGCCCCCACGCCACCGTCCGAGCTCAGGACCCCGCCCCAGGTGGCCGGCAGGCCCGGGGAAGCGGCCTGGGCCCTCGATCCCGCTCCCGCCTCGGGCCATGGCGAAACGGCGGAGGGGCGGCTTTTTCCGTATGGAGCTGTGGAGAGCCAGCCCGGCAGACAGGTGGCGGCGACGGGGCTGGGCTGCAGTGGGGGCGGCCAGGTGCAGGTCGAGGGGCTCAAGGGGCGCACGGACGGCCCCCGGGTCCGCGGCCACGTCTGGTTCCCGTCAGGCCACCCCCGGAGCGTCTGGTGTGCCTCTGCCTTCCAGGGACGCCTTCTGGCCGCCTGGCCGCTCAGGCAGGCGGGGAGCGCCCCATCAGACGCTGGCTGTGGTGGGAGAGACCTGAGGAGGTGGGGCTTGCAGCTGTGCCGGGCGGGGGCGGAGATAGCCGCGAACGCCGCGAGCGACAAAAGGAGAAGGCGGAGAGGCGGAGCGGGAGGCAAAAAGCCTAGAGCACCCGGTCTTCCCTAGAGGTCTCCCATCCGAGTTCTAACCGGGCCCGACCCTGCTTAGCTTCCGCGCTCGCGGCGAGATCGGGCCCTTCTAGGCCGCTTCGGCAGTGGATGCCGGCGGGGTCGCGGGCTGCCTCTTGAGGCGCAGCTTAGCAGGCGCTTGGGCCTTACCGTCAGCCCAGCGGCCCGCCCGTCCCGGCAGGGCCCCGCCGCCCGCCTAGGCAGGGGAACGGAGGTCTCGGGCACCTGGGGGTGGCGGAGGTGCTGGCGACCACCCAGCCCAGGGCGGGCGGGAGCCAGCAAACTTTTCGGCGCTTGGCGCCCCGCCCCAGATCCCGCAGGACGCTCACGGGGATGTGGCCCAGGAGGCTTCCGGGCCCGGGGACCGCGGGCCCTTGGGCATCCCACCTGCCCGCCCACGATGCGCTAGGCGCAGCTCAGACGCAGACCGGACCGGCCCTCCTGCCCGACAGAAGCTGGCCCGAAGCCACCGGGAGCCACCATTGAGTTGGCACGGCCCCTAAGACCCAGCAACGCCACCCTCGCCCCCACGCCACCGTCCGAGCTCAGGACCCCGCCCCAGGTGGCCGGCAGGCCCGGGGAAGCGGCCTGGGCCCTCGATCCCGCTCCCGCCTCGGGCCATGGCGAAACGGCGGAGGGGCGGCTTTTTCCGTATGGAGCTGTGGAGAGCCAGCCCGGCAGACAGGTGGCGGCGACGGGGCTGGGCTGCAGTGGGGGCGGCCAGGTGCAGGTCGAGGGGCTCAAGGGGCGCACGGACGGCCCCCGGGTCCGCGGCCACGTCTGGTTCCCGTCAGGCCACCCCCGGAGCGTCTGGTGTGCCTCTGCCTTCCAGGGACGCCTTCTGGCCGCCTGGCCGCTCAGGCAGGCGGGGAGCGCCCCATCAGACGCTGGCTGTGGTGGGAGAGACCTGAGGAGGTGGGGCTTGCAGCTGTGCCGGGCGGGGGCGGAGATAGCCGCGAACGCCGCGAGCGACAAAAGGAGAAGGCGGAGAGGCGGAGCGGGAGGCAAAAAGCCTAGAGCACCCGGTCTTCCCTAGAGGTCTCCCATCCGAGTTCTAACCGGGCCCGACCCTGCTTAGCTTCCGCGATCGCGGCGAGATCGGGCCCTTCTAGGCCGCTTCGGCAGTGGATGCCGGCGGGGTCGCGGGCTGCCTCTTGAGGCGCAGCTTAGCAGGCGCTTGGGCCTTACCGTCAGCCCGGCGGCCCGCCCGTCCCGGCAGGGCCCCGCCGCCCGCCTAGGCAGGGGAACGGAGGTCTCGGGCACCTGGGGGTGGCGGAGGTGCTGGCGACCACCCAGCCCAGGGCGGGCGGGAGCCAGCAAACTTTTCGGCGCTTGGCGCCCCGCCCCAGATCCCGCAGGACGCTCACGGGGATGTGGCCCAGGAGGCTTCCGGGCCCGGGGACCGCGGGCCCTTGGGCATCCCACCTGCCCGCCCACGATGCGCTAGGCGCAGCTCAGACGCAGACCGGACCGGCCCTCCTGCCCGACAGAAGCTGGCCCGAAGCCACCGGGAGCCACCATTGAGTTGGCACGGCCCCTAAGACCCAGCAACGCCACCCTCGCCCCCACGCCACCGTCCGAGCTCAGGACCCCGCCCCAGGTGGCCGGCAGGCCCGGGGAAGCGGCCTGGGCCCTCGATCCCGCTCCCGCCTCGGGCCATGGCGAAACGGCGGAGGGGCGGCTTTTTCCGTATGGAGCTGTGGAGAGCCAGCCCGGCAGACAGGTGGCGGCGACGGGGCTGGGCTGCAGTGGGGGCGGCCAGGTGCAGGTCGAGGGGCTCAAGGGGCGCACGGACGGCCCCCGGGTCCGCGGCCACGTCTGGTTCCCGTCAGGCCACCCCCGGAGCGTCTGGTGTGCCTCTGCCTTCCAGGGACGCCTTCTGGCCGCCTGGCCGCTCAGGCAGGCGGGGAGCGCCCCATCAGACGCTGGCTGTGGTGGGAGAGACCTGAGGAGGTGGGGCTTGCAGCTGTGCCGGGCGGGGGCGGAGATAGCCGCGAACGCCGCGAGCGACAAAAGGAGAAGGCGGAGAGGCGGAGCGGGAGGCAAAAAGCCTAGAGCACCCGGTCTTCCCTAGAGGTCTCCCATCCGAGTTCTAACCGGGCCCGACCCTGCTTAGCTTCCGCGATCGCGGCGAGATCGGGCCCTTCTAGGCCGCTTTGGCAGTGGATGCCGGCGGGGTCGCGGGCTGCCTCTTGAGGCGCAGCTTAGCAGGCGCTTGGGCCTTACCGTCAGCCCAGCGGCCCGCCCGTCCCGGCAGGGCCCCGCCGCCCGCCTAGGCAGGGGAACGGAGGTCTCGGGCACCTGGGGGTGGCGGAGGTGCTGGCGACCACCCAGCCCAGGGCGGGCGGGAGCCAGCAAACTTTTCGGCGCTTGGCGCCCCGCCCCAGATCCCGCAGGACGCTCACGGGGATGTGGCCCAGGAGGCTTCCGGGCCCGGGGACCGCGGGCCCTTGGGCATCCCACCTGCCCGCCCACGATGCGCTAGGCGCAGCTCAGACGCAGACCGGACCGGCCCTCCTGCCCGACAGAAGCTGGCCCGAAGCCACCGGGAGCCACCATTGAGTTGGCACGGCCCCTAAGACCCAGCAACGCCACCCTCGCCCCCACGCCACCGTCCGAGCTCAGGACCCCGCCCCAGGTGGCCGGCAGGCCCGGGGAAGCGGCCTGGGCCCTCGATCCCGCTCCCGCCTCGGGCCATGGCGAAACGGCGGAGGGGCGGCTTTTTCCGTATGGAGCTGTGGAGAGCCAGCCCGGCAGACAGGTGGCGGCGACGGGGCTGGGCTGCAGTGGGGGCGGCCAGGTGCAGGTCGAGGGGCTCAAGGGGCGCACGGACGGCCCCCGGGTCCGCGGCCACGTCTGGTTCCCGTCAGGCCACCCCCGGAGCGTCTGGTGTGCCTCTGCCTTCCAGGGACGCCTTCTGGCCGCCTGGCCGCTCAGGCAGGCGGGGAGCGCCCCATCAGACGCTGGCTGTGGTGGGAGAGACCTGAGGAGGTGGGGCTTGCAGCTGTGCCGGGCGGGGGCGGAGATAGCCGCGAACGCCGCGAGCGACAAAAGGAGAAGGCGGAGAGGCGGAGCGGGAGGCAAAAAGCCTAGAGCACCCGGTCTTCCCTAGAGGTCTCCCATCCGAGTTCTAACCGGGCCCGACCCTGCTTAGCTTCCGCGCTCGCGGCGAGATCGGGCCCTTCTAGGCCGCTTCGGCAGTGGATGCCGGCGGGGTCGCGGGCTGCCTCTTGAGGCGCAGCTTAGCAGGCGCTTGGGCCTTACCGTCAGCCCAGCGGCCCGCCCGTCCCGGCAGGGCCCCGCCGCCCGCCTAGGCAGGGGAACGGAGGTCTCGGGCACCTGGGGGTGGCGGAGGTGCTGGCGACCACCCAGCCCAGGGCGGGCGGGAGCCAGCAAACTTTTCGGCGCTTGGCGCCCCGCCCCAGATCCCGCAGGACGCTCACGGGGATGTGGCCCAGGAGGCTTCCGGGCCCGGGGACCGCGGGCCCTTGGGCATCCCACCTGCCCGCCCACGATGCGCTAGGCGCAGCTCAGACGCAGACCGGACCGGCCCTCCTGCCCGACAGAAGCTGGCCCGAAGCCACCGGGAGCCACCATTGAGTTGGCACGGCCCCTAAGACCCAGCAACGCCACCCTCGCCCCCACGCCACCGTCCGAGCTCAGGACCCCGCCCCAGGTGGCCGGCAGGCCCGGGGAAGCGGCCTGGGCCCTCGATCCCGCTCCCGCCTCGGGCCATGGCGAAACGGCGGAGGGGCGGCTTTTTCCGTATGGAGCTGTGGAGAGCCAGCCCGGCAGACAGGTGGCGGCGACGGGGCTGGGCTGCAGTGGGGGCGGCCAGGTGCAGGTCGAGGGGCTCAAGGGGCGCACGGACGGCCCCCGGGTCCGCGGCCACGTCTGGTTCCCGTCAGGCCACCCCCGGAGCGTCTGGTGTGCCTCTGCCTTCCAGGGACGCCTTCTGGCCGCCTGGCCGCTCAGGCAGGCGGGGAGCGCCCCATCAGACGCTGGCTGTGGTGGGAGAGACCTGAGGAGGTGGGGCTTGCAGCTGTGCCGGGCGGGGGCGGAGATAGCCGCGAACGCCGCGAGCGACAAAAGGAGAAGGCGGAGAGGCGGAGCGGGAGGCAAAAAGCCTAGAGCACCCGGTCTTCCCTAGAGGTCTCCCATCCGAGTTCTAACCGGGCCCGACCCTGCTTAGCTTCCGCGATCGCGGCGAGATCGGGCCCTTCTAGGCCGCTTCGGCAGTGGATGCCGGCGGGGTCGCGGGCTGCCTCTTGAGGCGCAGCTTAGCAGGCGCTTGGGCCTTACCGTCAGCCCGGCGGCCCGCCCGTCCCGGCAGGGCCCCGCCGCCCGCCTAGGCAGGGGAACGGAGGTCTCGGGCACCTGGGGGTGGCGGAGGTGCTGGCGACCACCCAGCCCAGGGCGGGCGGGAGCCAGCAAACTTTTCGGCGCTTGGCGCCCCGCCCCAGATCCCGCAGGACGCTCACGGGGATGTGGCCCAGGAGGCTTCCGGGCCCGGGGACCGCGGGCCCTTGGGCATCCCACCTGCCCGCCCACGATGCGCTAGGCGCAGCTCAGACGCAGACCGGACCGGCCCTCCTGCCCGACAGAAGCTGGCCCGAAGCCACCGGGAGCCACCATTGAGTTGGCACGGCCCCTAAGACCCAGCAACGCCACCCTCGCCCCCACGCCACCGTCCGAGCTCAGGACCCCGCCCCAGGTGGCCGGCAGGCCCGGGGAAGCGGCCTGGGCCCTCGATCCCGCTCCCGCCTCGGGCCATGGCGAAACGGCGGAGGGGCGGCTTTTTCCGTATGGAGCTGTGGAGAGCCAGCCCGGCAGACAGGTGGCGGCGACGGGGCTGGGCTGCAGTGGGGGCGGCCAGGTGCAGGTCGAGGGGCTCAAGGGGCGCACGGACGGCCCCCGGGTCCGCGGCCACGTCTGGTTCCCGTCAGGCCACCCCCGGAGCGTCTGGTGTGCCTCTGCCTTCCAGGGACGCCTTCTGGCCGCCTGGCCGCTCAGGCAGGCGGGGAGCGCCCCATCAGACGCTGGCTGTGGTGGGAGAGACCTGAGGAGGTGGGGCTTGCAGCTGTGCCGGGCGGGGGCGGAGATAGCCGCGAACGCCGCGAGCGACAAAAGGAGAAGGCGGAGAGGCGGAGCGGGAGGCAAAAAGCCTAGAGCACCCGGTCTTCCCTAGAGGTCTCCCATCCGAGTTCTAACCGGGCCCGACCCTGCTTAGCTTCCGCGATCGCGGCGAGATCGGGCCCTTCTAGGCCGCTTCGGCAGTGGATGCCGGCGGGGTCGCGGGCTGCCTCTTGAGGCGCAGCTTAGCAGGCGCTTGGGCCTTACCGTCAGCCCAGCGGCCCGCCCGTCCCGGCAGGGCCCCGCCGCCCGCCTAGGCAGGGGAACGGAGGTCTCGGGCACCTGGGGGTGGCGGAGGTGCTGGCGACCACCCAGCCCAGGGCGGGCGGGAGCCAGCAAACTTTTCGGCGCTTGGCGCCCCGCCCCAGATCCCGCAGGACGCTCACGGGGATGTGGCCCAGGAGGCTTCCGGGCCCGGGGACCGCGGGCCCTTGGGCATCCCACCTGCCCGCCCACGATGCGCTAGGCGCAGCTCAGACGCAGACCGGACCGGCCCTCCTGCCCGACAGAAGCTGGCCCGAAGCCACCGGGAGCCACCATTGAGTTGGCACGGCCCCTAAGACCCAGCAACGCCACCCCTCGCCCCCACGCCACCGTCCGAGCTCAGGACCCCGCCCCAGGTGGCCGGCAGGCCCGGGGAAGCGGCCTGGGCCCTCGATCCCGCTCCCGCCTCGGGCCATGGCGAAACGGCGGAGGGGCGGCTTTTTCCGTATGGAGCTGTGGAGAGCCAGCCCGGCAGACAGGTGGCGGCGACGGGGCTGGGCTGCAGTGGGGGCGGCCAGGTGCAGGTCGAGGGGCTCAAGGGGCGCACGGACGGCCCCCGGGTCCGCGGCCACGTCTGGTTCCCGTCAGGCCACCCCCGGAGCGTCTGGTGTGCCTCTGCCTTCCAGGGACGCCTTCTGGCCGCCTGGCCGCTCAGGCAGGCGGGGAGCGCCCCATCAGACGCTGGCTGTGGTGGGAGAGACCTGAGGAGGTGGGGCTTGCAGCTGTGCCGGGCGGGGGCGGAGATAGCCGCGAACGCCGCGAGCGACAAAAGGAGAAGGCGGAGAGGCGGAGCGGGAGGCAAAAAGCCTAGAGCACCCGGTCTTCCCTAGAGGTCTCCCATCCGAGTTCTAACCGGGCCCGACCCTGCTTAGCTTCCGCGATCGCGGCGAGATCGGGCCCTTCTAGGCCGCTTCGGCAGTGGATGCCGGCGGGGTCGCGGGCTGCCTCTTGAGGCGCAGCTTAGCAGGCGCTTGGGCCTTACCGTCAGCCCGGCGGCCCGCCCGTCCCGGCAGGGCCCCGCCGCCCGCCTAGGCAGGGGAACGGAGGTCTCGGGCACCTGGGGGTGGCGGAGGTGCTGGCGACCACCCAGCCCAGGGCGGGCGGGAGCCAGCAAACTTTTCGGCGCTTGGCGCCCCGCCCCAGATCCCGCAGGACGCTCACGGGGATGTGGCCCAGGAGGCTTCCGGGCCCGGGGACCGCGGGCCCTTGGGCATCCCACCTGCCCGCCCACGATGCGCTAGGCGCAGCTCAGACGCAGACCGGACCGGCCCTCCTGCCCGACAGAAGCTGGCCCGAAGCCACCGGGAGCCACCATTGAGTTGGCACGGCCCCTAAGACCCAGCAACGCCACCCTCGCCCCCACGCCACCGTCCGAGCTCAGGACCCCGCCCCAGGTGGCCGGCAGGCCCGGGGAAGCGGCCTGGGCCCTCGATCCCGCTCCCGCCTCGGGCCATGGCGAAACGGCGGAGGGGCGGCTTTTTCCGTATGGAGCTGTGGAGAGCCAGCCCGGCAGACAGGTGGCGGCGACGGGGCTGGGCTGCAGTGGGGGCGGCCAGGTGCAGGTCGAGGGGCTCAAGGGGCGCACGGACGGCCCCCGGGTCCGCGGCCACGTCTGGTTCCCGTCAGGCCACCCCCGGAGCGTCTGGTGTGCCTCTGCCTTCCAGGGACGCCTTCTGGCCGCCTGGCCGCTCAGGCAGGCGGGGAGCGCCCCATCAGACGCTGGCTGTGGTGGGAGAGACCTGAGGAGGTGGGGCTTGCAGCTGTGCCGGGCGGGGGCGGAGATAGCCGCGAACGCCGCGAGCGACAAAAGGAGAAGGCGGAGAGGCGGAGCGGGAGGCAAAAAGCCTAGAGCACCCGGTCTTCCCTAGAGGTCTCCCATCCGAGTTCTAACCGGGCCCGACCCTGCTTAGCTTCCGCGCTCGCGGCGAGATCGGGCCCTTCTAGGCCGCTTCGGCAGTGGATGCCGGCGGGGTCGCGGGCTGCCTCTTGAGGCGCAGCTTAGCAGGCGCTTGGGCCTTACCGTCAGCCCAGCGGCCCGCCCGTCCCGGCAGGGCCCCGCCGCCCGCCTAGGCAGGGGAACGGAGGTCTCGGGCACCTGGGGGTGGCGGAGGTGCTGGCGACCACCCAGCCCAGGGCGGGCGGGAGCCAGCAAACTTTTCGGCGCTTGGCGCCCCGCCCCAGATCCCGCAGGACGCTCACGGGGATGTGGCCCAGGAGGCTTCCGGGCCCGGGGACCGCGGGCCCTTGGGCATCCCACCTGCCCGCCCACGATGCGCTAGGCGCAGCTCAGACGCAGACCGGACCGGCCCTCCTGCCCGACAGAAGCTGGCCCGAAGCCACCGGGAGCCACCATTGAGTTGGCACGGCCCCTAAGACCCAGCAACGCCACCCTCGCCCCCACGCCACCGTCCGAGCTCAGGACCCCGCCCCAGGTGGCCGGCAGGCCCGGGGAAGCGGCCTGGGCCCTCGATCCCGCTCCCGCCTCGGGCCATGGCGAAACGGCGGAGGGGCGGCTTTTTCCGTATGGAGCTGTGGAGAGCCAGCCCGGCAGACAGGTGGCGGCGACGGGGCTGGGCTGCAGTGGGGGCGGCCAGGTGCAGGTCGAGGGGCTCAAGGGGCGCACGGACGGCCCCCGGGTCCGCGGCCACGTCTGGTTCCCGTCAGGCCACCCCCGGAGCGTCTGGTGTGCCTCTGCCTTCCAGGGACGCCTTCTGGCCGCCTGGCCGCTCAGGCAGGCGGGGAGCGCCCCATCAGACGCTGGCTGTGGTGGGAGAGACCTGAGGAGGTGGGGCTTGCAGCTGTGCCGGGCGGGGGCGGAGATAGCCGCGAACGCCGCGAGCGACAAAAGGAGAAGGCGGAGAGGCGGAGCGGGAGGCAAAAAGCCTAGAGCACCCGGTCTTCCCTAGAGGTCTCCCATCCGAGTTCTAACCGGGCCCGACCCTGCTTAGCTTCCGCGATCGCGGCGAGATCGGGCCCTTCTAGGCCGCTTCGGCAGTGGATGCCGGCGGGGTCGCGGGCTGCCTCTTGAGGCGCAGCTTAGCAGGCGCTTGGGCCTTACCGTCAGCCCGGCGGCCCGCCCGTCCCGGCAGGGCCCCGCCGCCCGCCTAGGCAGGGGAACGGAGGTCTCGGGCACCTGGGGGTGGCGGAGGTGCTGGCGACCACCCAGCCCAGGACGGGCGGGAGCCAGCAAACTTTTCGGCGCTTGGCGCCCCGCCCCAGATCCCGCAGGACGCTCACGGGGATGTGGCCCAGGAGGCTTCCGGGCCCGGGGACCGCGGGCCCTTGGGCATCCCACCTGCCCGCCCACGATGCGCTAGGCGCAGCTCAGACGCAGACCGGACCGGCCCTCCTGCCCGACAGAAGCTGGCCCGAAGCCACCGGGAGCCACCATTGAGTTGGCACGGCCCCTAAGACCCAGCAACGCCACCCTCGCCCCCACGCCACCGTCCGAGCTCAGGACCCCGCCCCAGGTGGCCGGCAGGCCCGGGGAAGCGGCCTGGGCCCTCGATCCCGCTCCCGCCTCGGGCCATGGCGAAACGGCGGAGGGGCGGCTTTTTCCGTATGGAGCTGTGGAGAGCCAGCCCGGCAGACAGGTGGCGGCGACGGGGCTGGGCTGCAGTGGGGGCGGCCAGGTGCAGGTCGAGGGGCTCAAGGGGCGCACGGACGGCCCCCGGGTCCGCGGCCACGTCTGGTTCCCGTCAGGCCACCCCCGGAGCGTCTGGTGTGCCTCTGCCTTCCAGGGACGCCTTCTGGCCGCCTGGCCGCTCAGGCAGGCGGGGAGCGCCCCATCAGACGCTGGCTGTGGTGGGAGAGACCTGAGGAGGTGGGGCTTGCAGCTGTGCCGGGCGGGGGCGGAGATAGCCGCGAACGCCGCGAGCGACAAAAGGAGAAGGCGGAGAGGCGGAGCGGGAGGCAAAAAGCCTAGAGCACCCGGTCTTCCCTAGAGGTCTCCCATCCGAGTTCTAACCGGGCCCGACCCTGCTTAGCTTCCGCGCTCGCGGCGAGATCGGGCCCTTCTAGGCCGCTTCGGCAGTGGATGCCGGCGGGGTCGCGGGCTGCCTCTTGAGGCGCAGCTTAGCAGGCGCTTGGGCCTTACCGTCAGCCCAGCGGCCCGCCCGTCCCGGCAGGGCCCCGCCGCCCGCCTAGGCAGGGGAACGGAGGTCTCGGGCACCTGGGGGTGGCGGAGGTGCTGGCGACCACCCAGCCCAGGGCGGGCGGGAGCCAGCAAACTTTTCGGCGCTTGGCGCCCCGCCCCAGATCCCGCAGGACGCTCACGGGGATGTGGCCCAGGAGGCTTCCGGGCCCGGGGACCGCGGGCCCTTGGGCATCCCACCTGCCCGCCCACGATGCGCTAGGCGCAGCTCAGACGCAGACCGGACCGGCCCTCCTGCCCGACAGAAGCTGGCCCGAAGCCACCGGGAGCCACCATTGAGTTGGCACGGCCCCTAAGACCCAGCAACGCCACCCTCGCCCCCACGCCACCGTCCGAGCTCAGGACCCCGCCCCAGGTGGCCGGCAGGCCCGGGGAAGCGGCCTGGGCCCTCGATCCCGCTCCCGCCTCGGGCCATGGCGAAACGGCGGAGGGGCGGCTTTTTCCGTATGGAGCTGTGGAGAGCCAGCCCGGCAGACAGGTGGCGGCGACGGGGCTGGGCTGCAGTGGGGGCGGCCAGGTGCAGGTCGAGGGGCTCAAGGGGCGCACGGACGGCCCCCGGGTCCGCGGCCACGTCTGGTTCCCGTCAGGCCACCCCCGGAGCGTCTGGTGTGCCTCTGCCTTCCAGGGACGCCTTCTGGCCGCCTGGCCGCTCAGGCAGGCGGGGAGCGCCCCATCAGACGCTGGCTGTGGTGGGAGAGACCTGAGGAGGTGGGGCTTGCAGCTGTGCCGGGCGGGGGCGGAGATAGCCGCGAACGCCGCGAGCGACAAAAGGAGAAGGCGGAGAGGCGGAGCGGGAGGCAAAAAGCCTAGAGCACCCGGTCTTCCCTAGAGGTCTCCCATCCGAGTTCTAACCGGGCCCGACCCTGCTTAGCTTCCGCGATCGCGGCGAGATCGGGCCCTTCTAGGCCGCTTCGGCAGTGGATGCCGGCGGGGTCGCGGGCTGCCTCTTGAGGCGCAGCTTAGCAGGCGCTTGGGCCTTACCGTCAGCCCGGCGGCCCGCCCGTCCCGGCAGGGCCCCGCCGCCCGCCTAGGCAGGGGAACGGAGGTCTCGGGCACCTGGGGGTGGCGGAGGTGCTGGCGACCACCCAGCCCAGGGCGGGCGGGAGCCAGCAAACTTTTCGGCGCTTGGCGCCCCGCCCCAGATCCCGCAGGACGCTCACGGGGATGTGGCCCAGGAGGCTTCCGGGCCCGGGGACCGCGGGCCCTTGGGCATCCCACCTGCCCGCCCACGATGCGCTAGGCGCAGCTCAGACGCAGACCGGACCGGCCCTCCTGCCCGACAGAAGCTGGCCCGAAGCCACCGGGAGCCACCATTGAGTTGGCACGGCCCCTAACACCCAGCAACGCCACCCTCGCCCCCACGCCACCGTCCGAGCTCAGGACCCCGCCCCAGGTGGCCGGCAGGCCCGGGGAAGCGGCCTGGGCCCTCGATCCCGCTCCCGCCTCGGGCCATGGCGAAACGGCGGAGGGGCGGCTTTTTCCGTATGGAGCTGTGGAGAGCCAGCCCGGCAGACAGGTGGCGGCGACGGGGCTGGGCTGCAGTGGGGGCGGCCAGGTGCAGGTCGAGGGGCTCAAGGGGCGCACGGACGGCCCCCGGGTCCGCGGCCACGTCTGGTTCCCGTCAGGCCACCCCCGGAGCGTCTGGTGTGCCTCTGCCTTCCAGGGACGCCTTCTGGCCGCCTGGCCGCTCAGGCAGGCGGGGAGCGCCCCATCAGACGCTGGCTGTGGTGGGAGAGACCTGAGGAGGTGGGGCTTGCAGCTGTGCCGGGCGGGGGCGGAGATAGCCGCGAACGCCGCGAGCGACAAAAGGAGAAGGCGGAGAGGCGGAGCGGGAGGCAAAAAGCCTAGAGCACCCGGTCTTCCCTAGAGGTCTCCCATCCGAGTTCTAACCGGGCCCGACCCTGCTTAGCTTCCGCGATCGCGGCGAGATCGGGCCCTTCTAGGCCGCTTTGGCAGTGGATGCCGGCGGGGTCGCGGGCTGCCTCTTGAGGCGCAGCTTAGCAGGCGCTTGGGCCTTACCGTCAGCCCAGCGGCCCGCCCGTCCCGGCAGGGCCCCGCCGCCCGCCTAGGCAGGGGAACGGAGGTCTCGGGCACCTGGGGGTGGCGGAGGTGCTGGCGACCACCCAGCCCAGGGCGGGCGGGAGCCAGCAAACTTTTCGGCGCTTGGCGCCCCGCCCCAGATCCCGCAGGACGCTCACGGGGATGTGGCCCAGGAGGCTTCCGGGCCCGGGGACCGCGGGCCCTTGGGCATCCCACCTGCCCGCCCACGATGCGCTAGGCGCAGCTCAGACGCAGACCGGACCGGCCCTCCTGCCCGACAGAAGCTGGCCCGAAGCCACCGGGAGCCACCATTGAGTTGGCACGGCCCCTAAGACCCAGCAACGCCACCCTCGCCCCCACGCCACCGTCCGAGCTCAGGACCCCGCCCCAGGTGGCCGGCAGGCCCGGGGAAGCGGCCTGGGCCCTCGATCCCGCTCCCGCCTCGGGCCATGGCGAAACGGCGGAGGGGCGGCTTTTTCCGTATGGAGCTGTGGAGAGCCAGCCCGGCAGACAGGTGGCGGCGACGGGGCTGGGCTGCAGTGGGGGCGGCCAGGTGCAGGTCGAGGGGCTCAAGGGGCGCACGGACGGCCCCCGGGTCCGCGGCCACGTCTGGTTCCCGTCAGGCCACCCCCGGAGCGTCTGGTGTGCCTCTGCCTTCCAGGGACGCCTTCTGGCCGCCTGGCCGCTCAGGCAGGCGGGGAGCGCCCCATCAGACGCTGGCTGTGGTGGGAGAGACCTGAGGAGGTGGGGCTTGCAGCTGTGCCGGGCGGGGGCGGAGATAGCCGCGAACGCCGCGAGCGACAAAAGGAGAAGGCGGAGAGGCGGAGCGGGAGGCAAAAAGCCTAGAGCACCCGGTCTTCCCTAGAGGTCTCCCATCCGAGTTCTAACCGGGCCCGACCCTGCTTAGCTTCCGCGCTCGCGGCGAGATCGGGCCCTTCTAGGCCGCTTCGGCAGTGGATGCCGGCGGGGTCGCGGGCTGCCTCTTGAGGCGCAGCTTAGCAGGCGCTTGGGCCTTACCGTCAGCCCAGCGGCCCGCCCGTCCCGGCAGGGCCCCGCCGCCCGCCTAGGCAGGGGAACGGAGGTCTCGGGCACCTGGGGGTGGCGGAGGTGCTGGCGACCACCCAGCCCAGGGCGGGCGGGAGCCAGCAAACTTTTCGGCGCTTGGCGCCCCGCCCCAGATCCCGCAGGACGCTCACGGGGATGTGGCCCAGGAGGCTTCCGGGCCCGGGGACCGCGGGCCCTTGGGCATCCCACCTGCCCGCCCACGATGCGCTAGGCGCAGCTCAGACGCAGACCGGACCGGCCCTCCTGCCCGACAGAAGCTGGCCCGAAGCCACCGGGAGCCACCATTGAGTTGGCACGGCCCCTAAGACCCAGCAACGCCACCCTCGCCCCCACGCCACCGTCCGAGCTCAGGACCCCGCCCCAGGTGGCCGGCAGGCCCGGGGAAGCGGCCTGGGCCCTCGATCCCGCTCCCGCCTCGGGCCATGGCGAAACGGCGGAGGGGCGGCTTTTTCCGTATGGAGCTGTGGAGAGCCAGCCCGGCAGACAGGTGGCGGCGACGGGGCTGGGCTGCAGTGGGGGCGGCCAGGTGCAGGTCGAGGGGCTCAAGGGGCGCACGGACGGCCCCCGGGTCCGCGGCCACGTCTGGTTCCCGTCAGGCCACCCCCGGAGCGTCTGGTGTGCCTCTGCCTTCCAGGGACGCCTTCTGGCCGCCTGGCCGCTCAGGCAGGCGGGGAGCGCCCCATCAGACGCTGGCTGTGGTGGGAGAGACCTGAGGAGGTGGGGCTTGCAGCTGTGCCGGGCGGGGGCGGAGATAGCCGCGAACGCCGCGAGCGACAAAAGGAGAAGGCGGAGAGGCGGAGCGGGAGGCAAAAAGCCTAGAGCACCCGGTCTTCCCTAGAGGTCTCCCATCCGAGTTCTAACCGGGCCCGACCCTGCTTAGCTTCCGCGATCGCGGCGAGATCGGGCCCTTCTAGGCCGCTTCGGCAGTGGATGCCGGCGGGGTCGCGGGCTGCCTCTTGAGGCGCAGCTTAGCAGGCGCTTGGGCCTTACCGTCAGCCCGGCGGCCCGCCCGTCCCGGCAGGGCCCCGCCGCCCGCCTAGGCAGGGGAACGGAGGTCTCGGGCACCTGGGGGTGGCGGAGGTGCTGGCGACCACCCAGCCCAGGGCGGGCGGGAGCCAGCAAACTTTTCGGCGCTTGGCGCCCCGCCCCAGATCCCGCAGGACGCTCACGGGGATGTGGCCCAGGAGGCTTCCGGGCCCGGGGACCGCGGGCCCTTGGGCATCCCACCTGCCCGCCCACGATGCGCTAGGCGCAGCTCAGACGCAGACCGGACCGGCCCTCCTGCCCGACAGAAGCTGGCCCGAAGCCACCGGGAGCCACCATTGAGTTGGCACGGCCCCTAAGACCCAGCAACGCCACCCTCGCCCCCACGCCACCGTCCGAGCTCAGGACCCCGCCCCAGGTGGCCGGCAGGCCCGGGGAAGCGGCCTGGGCCCTCGATCCCGCTCCCGCCTCGGGCCATGGCGAAACGGCGGAGGGGCGGCTTTTTCCGTATGGAGCTGTGGAGAGCCAGCCCGGCAGACAGGTGGCGGCGACGGGGCTGGGCTGCAGTGGGGGCGGCCAGGTGCAGGTCGAGGGGCTCAAGGGGCGCACGGACGGCCCCCGGGTCCGCGGCCACGTCTGGTTCCCGTCAGGCCACCCCCGGAGCGTCTGGTGTGCCTCTGCCTTCCAGGGACGCCTTCTGGCCGCCTGGCCGCTCAGGCAGGCGGGGAGCGCCCCATCAGACGCTGGCTGTGGTGGGAGAGACCTGAGGAGGTGGGGCTTGCAGCTGTGCCGGGCGGGGGCGGAGATAGCCGCGAACGCCGCGAGCGACAAAAGGAGAAGGCGGAGAGGCGGAGCGGGAGGCAAAAAGCCTAGAGCACCCGGTCTTCCCTAGAGGTCTCCCATCCGAGTTCTAACCGGGCCCGACCCTGCTTAGCTTCCGCGATCGCGGCGAGATCGGGCCCTTCTAGGCCGCTTCGGCAGTGGATGCCGGCGGGGTCGCGGGCTGCCTCTTGAGGCGCAGCTTAGCAGGCGCTTGGGCCTTACCGTCAGCCCAGCGGCCCGCCCGTCCCGGCAGGGCCCCGCCGCCCGCCTAGGCAGGGGAACGGAGGTCTCGGGCACCTGGGGGTGGCGGAGGTGCTGGCGACCACCCAGCCCAGGGCGGGCGGGAGCCAGCAAACTTTTCGGCGCTTGGCGCCCCGCCCCAGATCCCGCAGGACGCTCGCGGGGATGTGGCCCAGGAGGCTTCCGGGCCCGGGGACCGCGGGCCCTTGGGCATCCCACCTGCCCGCCCACGATGCGCTAGGCGCAGCTCAGACGCAGACCGGACCGGCCCTCCTGCCCGACAGAAGCTGGCCCGAAGCCACCGGGAGCCACCATTGAGTTGGCACGGCCCCTAAGACCCAGCAACGCCACCCCTCGCCCCCACGCCACCGTCCGAGCTCAGGACCCCGCCCCAGGTGGCCGGCAGGCCCGGGGAAGCGGCCTGGGCCCTCGATCCCGCTCCCGCCTCGGGCCATGGCGAAACGGCGGAGGGGCGGCTTTTTCCGTATGGAGCTGTGGAGAGCCAGCCCGGCAGACAGGTGGCGGCGACGGGGCTGGGCTGCAGTGGGGGCGGCCAGGTGCAGGTCGAGGGGCTCAAGGGGCGCACGGACGGCCCCCGGGTCCGCGGCCACGTCTGGTTCCCGTCAGGCCACCCCCGGAGCGTCTGGTGTGCCTCTGCCTTCCAGGGACGCCTTCTGGCCGCCTGGCCGCTCAGGCAGGCGGGGAGCGCCCCATCAGACGCTGGCTGTGGTGGGAGAGACCTGAGGAGGTGGGGCTTGCAGCTGTGCCGGGCGGGGGCGGAGATAGCCGCGAACGCCGCGAGCGACAAAAGGAGAAGGCGGAGAGGCGGAGCGGGAGGCAAAAAGCCTAGAGCACCCGGTCTTCCCTAGAGGTCTCCCATCCGAGTTCTAACCGGGCCCGACCCTGCTTAGCTTCCGCGCTCGCGGCGAGATCGGGCCCTTCTAGGCCGCTTCGGCAGTGGATGCCGGCGGGGTCGCGGGCTGCCTCTTGAGGCGCAGCTTAGCAGGCGCTTGGGCCTTACCGTCAGCCCAGCGGCCCGCCCGTCCCGGCAGGGCCCCGCCGCCCGCCTAGGCAGGGGAACGGAGGTCTCGGGCACCTGGGGGTGGCGGAGGTGCTGGCGACCACCCAGCCCAGGGCGGGCGGGAGCCAGCAAACTTTTCGGCGCTTGGCGCCCCGCCCCAGATCCCGCAGGACGCTCGCGGGGATGTGGCCCAGGAGGCTTCCGGGCCCGGGGACCGCGGGCCCTTGGGCATCCCACCTGCCCGCCCACGATGCGCTAGGCGCAGCTCAGACGCAGACCGGACCGGCCCTCCTGCCCGACAGAAGCTGGCCCGAAGCCACCGGGAGCCACCATTGAGTTGGCACGGCCCCTAAGACCCAGCAACGCCACCCCTCGCCCCCACGCCACCGTCCGAGCTCAGGACCCCGCCCCAGGTGGCCGGCAGGCCCGGGGAAGCGGCCTGGGCCCTCGATCCCGCTCCCGCCTCGGGCCATGGCGAAACGGCGGAGGGGCGGCTTTTTCCGTATGGAGCTGTGGAGAGCCAGCCCGGCAGACAGGTGGCGGCGACGGGGCTGGGCTGCAGTGGGGGCGGCCAGGTGCAGGTCGAGGGGCTCAAGGGGCGCACGGACGGCCCCCGGGTCCGCGGCCACGTCTGGTTCCCGTCAGGCCACCCCCGGAGCGTCTGGTGTGCCTCTGCCTTCCAGGGACGCCTTCTGGCCGCCTGGCCGCTCAGGCAGGCGGGGAGCGCCCCATCAGACGCTGGCTGTGGTGGGAGAGACCTGAGGAGGTGGGGCTTGCAGCTGTGCCGGGCGGGGGCGGAGATAGCCGCGAACGCCGCGAGCGACAAAAGGAGAAGGCGGAGAGGCGGAGCGGGAGGCAAAAAGCCTAGAGCACCCGGTCTTCCCTAGAGGTCTCCCATCCGAGTTCTAACCGGGCCCGACCCTGCTTAGCTTCCGCGCTCGCGGCGAGATCGGGCCCTTCTAGGCCGCTTCGGCAGTGGATGCCGGCGGGGTCGCGGGCTGCCTCTTGAGGCGCAGCTTAGCAGGCGCTTGGGCCTTACCGTCAGCCCAGCGGCCCGCCCGTCCCGGCAGGGCCCCACCGCCCGCCTAGGCAGGGGAACGGAGGTCTCGGGCACCTGGGGGTGGCGGAGGTGCTGGCGACCACCCAGCCCAGGGCGGGCGGGAGCCAGCAAACTTTTCGGCGCTTGGCGCCCCGCCCCAGATCCCGCAGGACGCTCACGGGGATGTGGCCCAGGAGGCTTCCGGGCCCGGGGACCGCGGGCCCTTGGGCATCCCACCTGCCCGCCCACGATGCGCTAGGCGCAGCTCAGACGCAGACCGGACCGGCCCTCCTGCCCGACAGAAGCTGGCCCGAAGCCACCGGGAGCCACCATTGAGTTGGCACGGCCCCTAAGACCCAGCAACGCCACCCCTCGCCCCCACGCCACCGTCCGAGCTCAGGACCCCGCCCCAGGTGGCCGGCAGGCCCGGGGAAGCGGCCTGGGCCCTCGATCCCGCTCCCGCCTCGGGCCATGGCGAAACGGCGGAGGGGCGGCTTTTTCCGTATGGAGCTGTGGAGAGCCAGCCCGGCAGACAGGTGGCGGCGACGGGGCTGGGCTGCAGTGGGGGCGGCCAGGTGCAGGTCGAGGGGCTCAAGGGGCGCACGGACGGCCCCCGGGTCCGCGGCCACGTCTGGTTCCCGTCAGGCCACCCCCGGAGCGTCTGGTGTGCCTCTGCCTTCCAGGGACGCCTTCTGGCCGCCTGGCCGCTCAGGCAGGCGGGGAGCGCCCCATCAGACGCTGGCTGTGGTGGGAGAGACCTGAGGAGGTGGGGCTTGCAGCTGTGCCGGGCGGGGGCGGAGATAGCCGCGAACGCCGCGAGCGACAAAAGGAGAAGGCGGAGAGGCGGAGCGAGCGGGAGGCAAAAAGCCTAGAGCACCCGGTCTTCCCTAGAGGTCTCCCATCCGAGTTCTAACCGGGCCCGACCCTGCTTAGCTTCCGCGCTCGCGGCGAGATCGGGCCCTTCTAGGCCGCTTCGGCAGTGGATGCCGGCGGGGTCGCGGGCTGCCTCTTGAGGCGCAGCTTAGCAGGCGCTTGGGCCTTACCGTCAGCCCAGCGGCCCGCCCGTCCCGGCAGGGCCCCGCCGCCCGCCTAGGCAGGGGAACGGAGGTCTCGGGCACCTGGGGGTGGCGGAGGTGCTGGCGACCACCCAGCCCAGGGCGGGCGGGAGCCAGCAAACTTTTCGGCGCTTGGCGCCCCGCCCCAGATCCCGCAGGACGCTCACGGGGATGTGGCCCAGGAGGCTTCCGGGCCCGGGGACCGCGGGCCCTTGGGCATCCCACCTGCCCGCCCACGATGCGCTAGGCGCAGCTCAGACGCAGACCGGACCGGCCCTCCTGCCCGACAGAAGCTGGCCCGAAGCCACCGGGAGCCACCATTGAGTTGGCACGGCCCCTAAGACCCAGCAACGCCACCCCTCACCCCCACGCCACCGTCCGAGCTCAGGACCCCGCCCCAGGTGGCCGGCAGGCCCGGGGAAGCGGCCTGGGCCCTCGATCCCGCTCCCGCCTCGGGCCATGGCGAAACGGCGGAGGGGCGGCTTTTTCCGTATGGAGCTGTGGAGAGCCAGCCCGGCAGACAGGTGGCGGCGACGGGGCTGGGCTGCAGTGGGGGCGGCCAGGTGCAGGTCGAGGGGCTCAAGGGGCGCACGGACGGCCCCCGGGTCCGCGGCCACGTCTGGTTCCCGTCAGGCCACCCCCGGAGCGTCTGGTGTGCCTCTGCCTTCCAGGGACGCCTTCTGGCCGCCTGGCCGCTCAGGCAGGCGGGGAGCGCCCCATCAGACGCTGGCTGTGGTGGGAGAGACCTGAGGAGGTGGGGCTTGCAGCTGTGCCGGGCGGGGGCGGAGATAGCCGCGAACGCCGCGAGCGACAAAAGGAGAAGGCGGAGAGGCGGAGCGAGCGGGAGGCAAAAAGCCTAGAGCACCCGGTCTTCCCTAGAGGTCTCCCATCCGAGTTCTAACCGGGCCCGACCCTGCTTAGCTTCCGCGATCGCGGCGAGATCGGGCCCTTCTAGGCCGCTTCGGCAGTGGATGCCGGCGGGGTCGCGGGCTGCCTCTTGAGGCGCAGCTTAGCAGGCGCTTGGGCCTTACCGTCAGCCCAGCGGCCCGCCCGTCCCGGCAGGGCCCCGCCGCCCGCCTAGGCAGGGGAACGGAGGTCTCGGGCACCTGGGGGTGGCGGAGGTGCTGGCGACCACCCAGCCCAGGGCGGGCGGGAGCCAGCAAACTTTTCGGCGCTTGGCGCCCCGCCCCAGATCCCGCAGGACGCTCACGGGGATGTGGCCCAGGAGGCTTCCGGGCCCGGGGACCGCGGGCCCTTGGGCATCCCACCTGCCCGCCCACGATGCGCTAGGCGCAGCTCAGACGCAGACCGGACCGGCCCTCCTGCCCGACAGAAGCTGGCCCGAAGCCACCGGGAGCCACCATTGAGTTGGCACGGCCCCTAAGACCCAGCAACGCCACCCCTCGCCCCCACGCCACCGTCCGAGCTCAGGACCCCGCCCCAGGTGGCCGGCAGGCCCGGGGAAGCGGCCTGGGCCCTCGATCCCGCTCCCGCCTCGGGCCATGGCGAAACGGCGGAGGGGCGGCTTTTTCCGTATGGAGCTGTGGAGAGCCAGCCCGGCAGACAGGTGGCGGCGACGGGGCTGGGCTGCAGTGGGGGCGGCCAGGTGCAGGTCGAGGGGCTCAAGGGGCGCACGGACGGCCCCCGGGTCCGCGGCCACGTCTGGTTCCCGTCAGGCCACCCCCGGAGCGTCTGGTGTGCCTCTGCCTTCCAGGGACGCCTTCTGGCCGCCTGGCCGCTCAGGCAGGCGGGGAGCGCCCCATCAGACGCTGGCTGTGGTGGGAGAGACCTGAGGAGGTGGGGCTTGCAGCTGTGCCGGGCGGGGGCGGAGATAGCCGCGAACGCCGCGAGCGACAAAAGGAGAAGGCGGAGAGGCGGAGCGGGAGGCAAAAAGCCTAGAGCACCCGGTCTTCCCTAGAGGTCTCCCATCCGAGTTCTAACCGGGCCCGACCCTGCTTAGCTTCCGCGCTCGCGGCGAGATCGGGCCCTTCTAGGCCGCTTCGGCAGTGGATGCCGGCGGGGTCGCGGGCTGCCTCTTGAGGCGCAGCTTAGCAGGCGCTTGGGCCTTACCGTCAGCCCGGCGGCCCGCCCGTCCCGGCAGGGCCCCGCCGCCCGCCTAGGCAGGGGAACGGAGGTCTCGGGCACCTGGGGGTGGCGGAGGTGCTGGCGACCACCCAGCCCAGGGCGGGCGGGAGCCAGCAAACTTTTCGGCGCTTGGCGCCCCGCCCCAGATCCCGCAGGACGCTCACGGGGATGTGGCCCAGGAGGCTTCCGGGCCCGGGGACCGCGGGCCCTTGGGCATCCCACCTGCCCGCCCACGATGCGCTAGGCGCAGCTCAGACGCAGACCGGACCGGCCCTCCTGCCCGACAGAAGCTGGCCCGAAGCCACCGGGAGCCACCATTGAGTTGGCACGGCCCCTAAGACCCAGCAACGCCACCCTCGCCCCCACGCCACCGTCCGAGCTCAGGACCCCGCCCCAGGTGGCCGGCAGGCCCGGGGAAGCGGCCTGGGCCCTCGATCCCGCTCCCGCCTCGGGCCATGGCGAAACGGCGGAGGGGCGGCTTTTTCCGTATGGAGCTGTGGAGAGCCAGCCCGGCAGACAGGTGGCGGCGACGGGGCTGGGCTGCAGTGGGGGCGGCCAGGTGCAGGTCGAGGGGCTCAAGGGGCGCACGGACGGCCCCCGGGTCCGCGGCCACGTCTGGTTCCCGTCAGGCCACCCTCGGAGCGTCTGGTGTGCCTCTGCCTTCCAGGGACGCCTTCTGGCCGCCTGGCCGCTCAGGCAGGCGGGGAGCGCCCCATCAGACGCTGGCTGTGGTGGGAGAGACCTGAGGAGGTGGGGCTTGCAGCTGTGCCGGGCGGGGGCGGAGATAGCCGCGAACGCCGCGAGCGACAAAAGGAGAAGGCGGAGAGGCGGAGCGGGAGGCAAAAAGCCTAGAGCACCCGGTCTTCCCTAGAGGTCTCCCATCCGAGTTCTAACCGGGCCCGACCCTGCTTAGCTTCCGCGCTCGCGGCGAGATCGGGCCCTTCTAGGCCGCTTCGGCAGTGGATGCCGGCGGGGTCGCGGGCTGCCTCTTGAGGCGCAGCTTAGCAGGCGCTTGGGCCTTACCGTCAGCCCAGCGGCCCGCCCGTCCCGGCAGGGCCCCGCCGCCCGCCTAGGCAGGGGAACGGAGGTCTCGGGCACCTGGCGGTGGCGGAGGTGCTGGCGACCACCCAGCCCAGGGCGGGCGGGAGCCAGCAAACTTTTCGGCGCTTGGCGCCCCGCCCCAGATCCCGCAGGACGCTCACGGGGATGTGGCCCAGGAGGCTTCCGGGCCCGGGGACCGCGGGCCCTTGGGCATCCCACCTGCCCGCCCACGATGCGCTAGGCGCAGCTCAGACGCAGACCGGACCGGCCCTCCTGCCCGACAGAAGCTGGCCCGAAGCCACCGGGAGCCACCATTGAGTTGGCACGGCCCCTAAGACCCAGCAACGCCACCCTCGCCCCCACGCCACCGTCCGAGCTCAGGACCCCGCCCCAGGTGGCCGGCAGGCCCGGGGAAGCGGCCTGGGCCCTCGATCCCGCTCCCGCCTCGGGCCATGGCGAAACGGCGGAGGGGCGGCTTTTTCCGTATGGAGCTGTGGAGAGCCAGCCCGGCAGACAGGTGGCGGCGACGGGGCTGGGCTGCAGTGGGGGCGGCCAGGTGCAGGTCGAGGGGCTCAAGGGGCGCACGGACGGCCCCCGGGTCCGCGGCCACGTCTGGTTCCCGTCAGGCCACCCCCGGAGCGTCTGGTGTGCCTCTGCCTTCCAGGGACGCCTTCTGGCCGCCTGGCCGCTCAGGCAGGCGGGGAGCGCCCCATCAGACGCTGGCTGTGGTGGGAGAGACCTGAGGAGGTGGGGCTTGCAGCTGTGCCGGGCGGGGGCGGAGATAGCCGCGAACGCCGCGAGCGACAAAAGGAGAAGGCGGAGAGGCGGAGCGGGAGGCAAAAAGCCTAGAGCACCCGGTCTTCCCTAGAGGTCTCCCATCCGAGTTCTAACCGGGCCCGACCCTGCTTAGCTTCCGCGCTCGCGGCGAGATCGGGCCCTTCTAGGCCGCTTCGGCAGTGGATGCCGGCGGGGTCGCGGGCTGCCTCTTGAGGCGCAGCTTAGCAGGCGCTTGGGCCTTACCGTCAGCCCAGCGGCCCGCCCGTCCCGGCAGGGCCCCGCCGCCCGCCTAGGCAGGGGAACGGAGGTCTCGGGCACCTGGGGGTGGCGGAGGTGCTGGCGACCACCCAGCCCAGGGCGGGCGGGAGCCAGCAAACTTTTCGGCGCTTGGCGCCCCGCCCCAGATCCCGCAGGACGCTCACGGGGATGTGGCCCAGGAGGCTTCCGGGCCCGGGGACCGCGGGCCCTTGGGCATCCCACCTGCCCGCCCACGATGCGCTAGGCGCAGCTCAGACGCAGACCGGACCGGCCCTCCTGCCCGACAGAAGCTGGCCCGAAGCCACCGGGAGCCACCATTGAGTTGGCACGGCCCCTAAGACCCAGCAACGCCACCCTCGCCCCCACGCCACCGTCCGAGCTCAGGACCCCGCCCCAGGTGGCCGGCAGGCCCGGGGAAGCGGCCTGGGCCCTCGATCCCGCTCCCGCCTCGGGCCATGGCGAAACGGCGGAGGGGCGGCTTTTTCCGTATGGAGCTGTGGAGAGCCAGCCCGGCAGACAGGTGGCGGCGACGGGGCTGGGCTGCAGTGGGGGCGGCCAGGTGCAGGTCGAGGGGCTCAAGGGGCGCACGGACGGCCCCCGGGTCCGCGGCCACGTCTGGTTCCCGTCAGGCCACCCCCGGAGCGTCTGGTGTGCCTCTGCCTTCCAGGGACGCCTTCTGGCCGCCTGGCCGCTCAGGCAGGCGGGGAGCGCCCCATCAGACGCTGGCTGTGGTGGGAGAGACCTGAGGAGGTGGGGCTTGCAGCTGTGCCGGGCGGGGGCGGAGATAGCCGCGAACGCCGCGAGCGACAAAAGGAGAAGGCGGAGAGGCGGAGCGGGAGGCAAAAAGCCTAGAGCACCCGGTCTTCCCTAGAGGTCTCCCATCCGAGTTCTAACCGGGCCCGACCCTGCTTAGCTTCCGCGCTCGCGGCGAGATCGGGCCCTTCTAGGCCGCTTCGGCAGTGGATGCCGGCGGGGTCGCGGGCTGCCTCTTGAGGCGCAGCTTAGCAGGCGCTTGGGCCTTACCGTCAGCCCAGCGGCCCGCCCGTCCCGGCAGGGCCCCGCCGCCCGCCTAGGCAGGGGAACGGAGGTCTCGGGCACCTGGGGGTGGCGGAGGTGCTGGCGACCACCCAGCCCAGGGCGGGCGGGAGCCAGCAAACTTTTCGGCGCTTGGCGCCCCGCCCCAGATCCCGCAGGACGCTCACGGGGATGTGGCCCAGGAGGCTTCCGGGCCCGGGGACCGCGGGCCCTTGGGCATCCCACCTGCCCGCCCACGATGCGCTAGGCGCAGCTCAGACGCAGACCGGACCGGCCCTCCTGCCCGACAGAAGCTGGCCCGAAGCCACCGGGAGCCACCATTGAGTTGGCACGGCCCCTAAGACCCAGCAACGCCACCCCTCGCCCCCACGCCACCGTCCGAGCTCAGGACCCCGCCCCAGGTGGCCGGCAGGCCCGGGGAAGCGGCCTGGGCCCTCGATCCCGCTCCCGCCTCGGGCCATGGCGAAACGGCGGAGGGGCGGCTTTTTCCGTATGGAGCTGTGGAGAGCCAGCCCGGCAGACAGGTGGCGGCGACGGGGCTGGGCTGCAGTGGGGGCGGCCAGGTGCAGGTCGAGGGGCTCAAGGGGCGCACGGACGGCCCCCGGGTCCGCGGCCACGTCTGGTTCCCGTCAGGCCACCCCCGGAGCGTCTGGTGTGCCTCTGCCTTCCAGGGACGCCTTCTGGCCGCCTGGCCGCTCAGGCAGGCGGGGAGCGCCCCATCAGACGCTGGCTGTGGTGGGAGAGACCTGAGGAGGTGGGGCTTGCAGCTGTGCCGGGCGGGGGCGGAGATAGCCGCGAACGCCGCGAGCGACAAAAGGAGAAGGCGGAGAGGCGGAGCGGGAGGCAAAAAGCCTAGAGCACCCGGTCTTCCCTAGAGGTCTCCCATCCGAGTTCTAACCGGGCCCGACCCTGCTTAGCTTCCGCGATCGCGGCGAGATCGGGCCCTTCTAGGCCGCTTCGGCAGTGGATGCCGGCGGGGTCGCGGGCTGCCTCTTGAGGCGCAGCTTAGCAGGCGCTTGGGCCTTACCGTCAGCCCAGCGGCCCGCCCGTCCCGGCAGGGCCCCGCCGCCCGCCTAGGCAGGGGAACGGAGGTCTCGGGCACCTGGGGGTGGCGGAGGTGCTGGCGACCACCCAGCCCAGGGCGGGCGGGAGCCAGCAAACTTTTCGGCGCTTGGCGCCCCGCCCCAGATCCCGCAGGACGCTCACGGGGATGTGGCCCAGGAGGCTTCCGGGCCCGGGGACCGCGGGCCCTTGGGCATCCCACCTGCCCGCCCACGATGCGCTAGGCGCAGCTCAGACGCAGACCGGACCGGCCCTCCTGCCCGACAGAAGCTGGCCCGAAGCCACCGGGAGCCACCATTGAGTTGGCACGGCCCCTAAGACCCAGCAACGCCACCCCTCGCCCCCACGCCACCGTCCGAGCTCAGGACCCCGCCCCAGGTGGCCGGCAGGCCCGGGGAAGCGGCCTGGGCCCTCGATCCCGCTCCCGCCTCGGGCCATGGCGAAACGGCGGAGGGTCGGCTTTTTCCGTATGGAGCTGTGGAGAGCCAGCCCGGCAGACAGGTGGCGGCGACGGGGCTGGGCTGCAGTGGGGGCGGCCAGGTGCAGGTCGAGGGGCTCAAGGGGCGCACGGACGGCCCCCGGGTCCGCGGCCACGTCTGGTTCCCGTCAGGCCACCCCCGGAGCGTCTGGTGTGCCTCTGCCTTCCAGGGACGCCTTCTGGCCGCCTGGCCGCTCAGGCAGGCGGGGAGCGCCCCATCAGACGCTGACTGTGGTGGGAGAGACCTGAGGAGGTGGGGCTTGCAGCTGTGCCGGGCGGGGGCGGAGATAGCCGCGAACGCCGCGAGCGACAAAAGGAGAAGGCGGAGAGGCGGAGCGGGAGGCAAAAAGCCTAGAGCACCCGGTCTTCCCTAGAGGTCTCCCATCCGAGTTCTAACCGGGCCCGACCCTGCTTAGCTTCCGCGCTCGCGGCGAGATCGGGCCCTTCTAGGCCGCTTCGGCAGTGGATGCCGGCGGGGTCGCGGGCTGCCTCTTGAGGCGCAGCTTAGCAGGCGCTTGGGCCTTACCGTCAGCCCGGCGGCCCGCCCGTCCCGGCAGGGCCCCGCCGCCCGCCTAGGCAGGGGAACGGAGGTCTCGGGCACCTGGGGGTGGCGGAGGTGCTGGCGACCACCCAGCCCAGGGCGGGCGGGAGCCAGCAAACTTTTCGGCGCTTGGCGCCCCGCCCCAGATCCCGCAGGACGCTCACGGGGATGTGGCCCAGGAGGCTTCCGGGCCCGGGGACCGCGGGCCCTTGGGCATCCCACCTGCCCGCCCACGATGCGCTAGGCGCAGCTCAGACGCAGACCGGACCGGCCCTCCTGCCCGACAGAAGCTGGCCCGAAGCCACCGGGAGCCACCATTGAGTTGGCACGGCCCCTAAGACCCAGCAACGCCACCCTCGCCCCCACGCCACCGTCCGAGCTCAGGACCCCGCCCCAGGTGGCCGGCAGGCCCGGGGAAGCGGCCTGGGCCCTCGATCCCGCTCCCGCCTCGGGCCATGGCGAAACGGCGGAGGGGCGGCTTTTTCCGTATGGAGCTGTGGAGAGCCAGCCCGGCAGACAGGTGGCGGCGACGGGGCTGGGCTGCAGTGGGGGCGGCCAGGTGCAGGTCGAGGGGCTCAAGGGGCGCACGGACGGCCCCCGGGTCCGCGGCCACGTCTGGTTCCCGTCAGGCCACCCCCGGAGCGTCTGGTGTGCCTCTGCCTTCCAGGGACGCCTTCTGGCCGCCTGGCCGCTCAGGCAGGCGGGGAGCGCCCCATCAGACGCTGGCTGTGGTGGGAGAGACCTGAGGAGGTGGGGCTTGCAGCTGTGCCGGGCGGGGGCGGAGATAGCCGCGAACGCCGCGAGCGACAAAAGGAGAAGGCGGAGAGGCGGAGCGGGAGGCAAAAAGCCTAGAGCACCCGGTCTTCCCTAGAGGTCTCCCATCCGAGTTCTAACCGGGCCCGACCCTGCTTAGCTTCCGCGCTCGCGGCGAGATCGGGCCCTTCTAGGCCGCTTCGGCAGTGGATGCCGGCGGGGTCGCGGGCTGCCTCTTGAGGCGCAGCTTAGCAGGCGCTTGGGCCTTACCGTCAGCCCAGCGGCCCGCCCGTCCCGGCAGGGCCCCGCCGCCCGCCTAGGCAGGGGAACGGAGGTCTCGGGCACCTGGGGGTGGCGGAGGTGCTGGCGACCACCCAGCCCAGGGCGGGCGGGAGCCAGCAAACTTTTCGGCGCTTGGCGCCCCGCCCCAGATCCCGCAGGACGCTCACGGGGATGTGGCCCAGGAGGCTTCCGGGCCCGGGGACCGCGGGCCCTTGGGCATCCCACCTGCCCGCCCACGATGCGCTAGGCGCAGCTCAGACGCAGACCGGACCGGCCCTCCTGCCCGACAGAAGCTGGCCCGAAGCCACCGGGAGCCACCATTGAGTTGGCACGGCCCCTAAGACCCAGCAACGCCACCCCTCGCCCCCACGCCACCGTCCGAGCTCAGGACCCCGCCCCAGGTGGCCGGCAGGCCCGGGGAAGCGGCCTGGGCCCTCGATCCCGCTCCCGCCTCGGGCCATGGCGAAACGGCGGAGGGGCGGCTTTTTCCGTATGGAGCTGTGGAGAGCCAGCCCGGCAGACAGGTGGCGGCGACGGGGCTGGGCTGCAGTGGGGGCGGCCAGGTGCAGGTCGAGGGGCTCAAGGGGCGCACGGACGGCCCCCGGGTCCGCGGCCACGTCTGGTTCCCGTCAGGCCACCCCCGGAGCGTCTGGTGTGCCTCTGCCTTCCAGGGACGCCTTCTGGCCGCCTGGCCGCTCAGGCAGGCGGGGAGCGCCCCATCAGACGCTGGCTGTGGTGGGAGAGACCTGAGGAGGTGGGGCTTGCAGCTGTGCCGGGCGGGGGCGGAGATAGCCGCGAACGCCGCGAGCGACAAAAGGAGAAGGCGGAGAGGCGGAGCGGGAGGCAAAAAGCCTAGAGCACCCGGTCTTCCCTAGAGGTCTCCCATCCGAGTTCTAACCGGGCCCGACCCTGCTTAGCTTCCGCGATCGCGGCGAGATCGGGCCCTTCTAGGCCGCTTCGGCAGTGGATGCCGGCGGGGTCGCGGGCTGCCTCTTGAGGCGCAGCTTAGCAGGCGCTTGGGCCTTACCGTCAGCCCAGCGGCCCGC
This sequence comes from Globicephala melas, assembly GCF_963455315.2. Taxonomy (NCBI): domain Eukaryota; kingdom Metazoa; phylum Chordata; class Mammalia; order Artiodactyla; family Delphinidae; genus Globicephala; species Globicephala melas. The sequence goes on from NW_027207708.1 coordinate 91,514, forward strand.
CCGTCCCGGCAGGGCCCCGCCGCCCGCCTAGGCAGGGGAACGGAGGTCTCGGGCACCTGGGGGTGGCGGAGGTGCTGGCGACCACCCAGCCCAGGGCGGGCGGGAGCCAGCAAACTTTTCGGCGCTTGGCGCCCCGCCCCAGATCCCGCAGGACGCTCACGGGGATGTGGCCCAGGAGGCTTCCGGGCCCGGGGACCGCGGGCCCTTGGGCATCCCACCTGCCCGCCCACGATGCGCTAGGCGCAGCTCAGACGCAGACCGGACCGGCCCTCCTGCCCGACAGAAGCTGGCCCGAAGCCACCGGGAGCCACCATTGAGTTGGCACGGCCCCTAAGACCCAGCAACGCCACCCCTCGCCCCCACGCCACCGTCCGAGCTCAGGACCCCGCCCCAGGTGGCCGGCAGGCCCGGGGAAGCGGCCTGGGCCCTCGATCCCGCTCCCGCCTCGGGCCATGGCGAAACGGCGGAGGGTCGGCTTTTTCCGTATGGAGCTGTGGAGAGCCAGCCCGGCAGACAGGTGGCGGCGACGGGGCTGGGCTGCAGTGGGGGCGGCCAGGTGCAGGTCGAGGGGCTCAAGGGGCGCACGGACGGCCCCCGGGTCCGCGGCCACGTCTGGTTCCCGTCAGGCCACCCCCGGAGCGTCTGGTGTGCCTCTGCCTTCCAGGGACGCCTTCTGGCCGCCTGGCCGCTCAGGCAGGCGGGGAGCGCCCCATCAGACGCTGACTGTGGTGGGAGAGACCTGAGGAGGTGGGGCTTGCAGCTGTGCCGGGCGGGGGCGGAGATAGCCGCGAACGCCGCGAGCGACAAAAGGAGAAGGCGGAGAGGCGGAGCGGGAGGCAAAAAGCCTAGAGCACCCGGTCTTCCCTAGAGGTCTCCCATCCGAGTTCTAACCGGGCCCGACCCTGCTTAGCTTCCGCGCTCGCGGCGAGATCGGGCCCTTCTAGGCCGCTTCGGCAGTGGATGCCGGCGGGGTCGCGGGCTGCCTCTTGAGGCGCAGCTTAGCAGGCGCTTGGGCCTTACCGTCAGCCCGGCGGCCCGCCCGTCCCGGCAGGGCCCCGCCGCCCGCCTAGGCAGGGGAACGGAGGTCTCGGGCACCTGGGGGTGGCGGAGGTGCTGGCGACCACCCAGCCCAGGGCGGGCGGGAGCCAGCAAACTTTTCGGCGCTTGGCGCCCCGCCCCAGATCCCGCAGGACGCTCACGGGGATGTGGCCCAGGAGGCTTCCGGGCCCGGGGACCGCGGGCCCTTGGGCATCCCACCTGCCCGCCCACGATGCGCTAGGCGCAGCTCAGACGCAGACCGGACCGGCCCTCCTGCCCGACAGAAGCTGGCCCGAAGCCACCGGGAGCCACCATTGAGTTGGCACGGCCCCTAAGACCCAGCAACGCCACCCTCGCCCCCACGCCACCGTCCGAGCTCAGGACCCCGCCCCAGGTGGCCGGCAGGCCCGGGGAAGCGGCCTGGGCCCTCGATCCCGCTCCCGCCTCGGGCCATGGCGAAACGGCGGAGGGGCGGCTTTTTCCGTATGGAGCTGTGGAGAGCCAGCCCGGCAGACAGGTGGCGGCGACGGGGCTGGGCTGCAGTGGGGGCGGCCAGGTGCAGGTCGAGGGGCTCAAGGGGCGCACGGACGGCCCCCGGGTCCGCGGCCACGTCTGGTTCCCGTCAGGCCACCCCCGGAGCGTCTGGTGTGCCTCTGCCTTCCAGGGACGCCTTCTGGCCGCCTGGCCGCTCAGGCAGGCGGGGAGCGCCCCATCAGACGCTGGCTGTGGTGGGAGAGACCTGAGGAGGTGGGGCTTGCAGCTGTGCCGGGCGGGGGCGGAGATAGCCGCGAACGCCGCGAGCGACAAAAGGAGAAGGCGGAGAGGCGGAGCGGGAGGCAAAAAGCCTAGAGCACCCGGTCTTCCCTAGAGGTCTCCCATCCGAGTTCTAACCGGGCCCGACCCTGCTTAGCTTCCGCGCTCGCGGCGAGATCGGGCCCTTCTAGGCCGCTTCGGCAGTGGATGCCGGCGGGGTCGCGGGCTGCCTCTTGAGGCGCAGCTTAGCAGGCGCTTGGGCCTTACCGTCAGCCCAGCGGCCCGCCCGTCCCGGCAGGGCCCCGCCGCCCGCCTAGGCAGGGGAACGGAGGTCTCGGGCACCTGGGGGTGGCGGAGGTGCTGGCGACCACCCAGCCCAGGGCGGGCGGGAGCCAGCAAACTTTTCGGCGCTTGGCGCCCCGCCCCAGATCCCGCAGGACGCTCACGGGGATGTGGCCCAGGAGGCTTCCGGGCCCGGGGACCGCGGGCCCTTGGGCATCCCACCTGCCCGCCCACGATGCGCTAGGCGCAGCTCAGACGCAGACCGGACCGGCCCTCCTGCCCGACAGAAGCTGGCCCGAAGCCACCGGGAGCCACCATTGAGTTGGCACGGCCCCTAAGACCCAGCAACGCCACCCCTCGCCCCCACGCCACCGTCCGAGCTCAGGACCCCGCCCCAGGTGGCCGGCAGGCCCGGGGAAGCGGCCTGGGCCCTCGATCCCGCTCCCGCCTCGGGCCATGGCGAAACGGCGGAGGGGCGGCTTTTTCCGTATGGAGCTGTGGAGAGCCAGCCCGGCAGACAGGTGGCGGCGACGGGGCTGGGCTGCAGTGGGGGCGGCCAGGTGCAGGTCGAGGGGCTCAAGGGGCGCACGGACGGCCCCCGGGTCCGCGGCCACGTCTGGTTCCCGTCAGGCCACCCCCGGAGCGTCTGGTGTGCCTCTGCCTTCCAGGGACGCCTTCTGGCCGCCTGGCCGCTCAGGCAGGCGGGGAGCGCCCCATCAGACGCTGGCTGTGGTGGGAGAGACCTGAGGAGGTGGGGCTTGCAGCTGTGCCGGGCGGGGGCGGAGATAGCCGCGAACGCCGCGAGCGACAAAAGGAGAAGGCGGAGAGGCGGAGCGGGAGGCAAAAAGCCTAGAGCACCCGGTCTTCCCTAGAGGTCTCCCATCCGAGTTCTAACCGGGCCCGACCCTGCTTAGCTTCCGCGATCGCGGCGAGATCGGGCCCTTCTAGGCCGCTTCGGCAGTGGATGCCGGCGGGGTCGCGGGCTGCCTCTTGAGGCGCAGCTTAGCAGGCGCTTGGGCCTTACCGTCAGCCCAGCGGCCCGCCCGTCCCGGCAGGGCCCCGCCGCCCGCCTAGGCAGGGGAACGGAGGTCTCGGGCACCTGGGGGTGGCGGAGGTGCTGGCGACCACCCAGCCCAGGGCGGGCGGGAGCCAGCAAACTTTTCGGCGCTTGGCGCCCCGCCCCAGATCCCGCAGGACGCTCACGGGGATGTGGCCCAGGAGGCTTCCGGGCCCGGGGACCGCGGGCCCTTGGGCATCCCACCTGCCCGCCCACGATGCGCTAGGCGCAGCTCAGACGCAGACCGGACCGGCCCTCCTGCCCGACAGAAGCTGGCCCGAAGCCACCGGGAGCCACCATTGAGTTGGCACGGCCCCTAAGACCCAGCAACGCCACCCCTCGCCCCCACGCCACCGTCCGAGCTCAGGACCCCGCCCCAGGTGGCCGGCAGGCCCGGGGAAGCGGCCTGGGCCCTCGATCCCGCTCCCGCCTCGGGCCATGGCGAAACGGCGGAGGGTCGGCTTTTTCCGTATGGAGCTGTGGAGAGCCAGCCCGGCAGACAGGTGGCGGCGACGGGGCTGGGCTGCAGTGGGGGCGGCCAGGTGCAGGTCGAGGGGCTCAAGGGGCGCACGGACGGCCCCCGGGTCCGCGGCCACGTCTGGTTCCCGTCAGGCCACCCCCGGAGCGTCTGGTGTGCCTCTGCCTTCCAGGGACGCCTTCTGGCCGCCTGGCCGCTCAGGCAGGCGGGGAGCGCCCCATCAGACGCTGACTGTGGTGGGAGAGACCTGAGGAGGTGGGGCTTGCAGCTGTGCCGGGCGGGGGCGGAGATAGCCGCGAACGCCGCGAGCGACAAAAGGAGAAGGCGGAGAGGCGGAGCGGGAGGCAAAAAGCCTAGAGCACCCGGTCTTCCCTAGAGGTCTCCCATCCGAGTTCTAACCGGGCCCGACCCTGCTTAGCTTCCGCGCTCGCGGCGAGATCGGGCCCTTCTAGGCCGCTTCGGCAGTGGATGCCGGCGGGGTCGCGGGCTGCCTCTTGAGGCGCAGCTTAGCAGGCGCTTGGGCCTTACCGTCAGCCCGGCGGCCCGCCCGTCCCGGCAGGGCCCCGCCGCCCGCCTAGGCAGGGGAACGGAGGTCTCGGGCACCTGGGGGTGGCGGAGGTGCTGGCGACCACCCAGCCCAGGGCGGGCGGGAGCCAGCAAACTTTTCGGCGCTTGGCGCCCCGCCCCAGATCCCGCAGGACGCTCACGGGGATGTGGCCCAGGAGGCTTCCGGGCCCGGGGACCGCGGGCCCTTGGGCATCCCACCTGCCCGCCCACGATGCGCTAGGCGCAGCTCAGACGCAGACCGGACCGGCCCTCCTGCCCGACAGAAGCTGGCCCGAAGCCACCGGGAGCCACCATTGAGTTGGCACGGCCCCTAAGACCCAGCAACGCCACCCTCGCCCCCACGCCACCGTCCGAGCTCAGGACCCCGCCCCAGGTGGCCGGCAGGCCCGGGGAAGCGGCCTGGGCCCTCGATCCCGCTCCCGCCTCGGGCCATGGCGAAACGGCGGAGGGGCGGCTTTTTCCGTATGGAGCTGTGGAGAGCCAGCCCGGCAGACAGGTGGCGGCGACGGGGCTGGGCTGCAGTGGGGGCGGCCAGGTGCAGGTCGAGGGGCTCAAGGGGCGCACGGACGGCCCCCGGGTCCGCGGCCACGTCTGGTTCCCGTCAGGCCACCCCCGGAGCGTCTGGTGTGCCTCTGCCTTCCAGGGACGCCTTCTGGCCGCCTGGCCGCTCAGGCAGGCGGGGAGCGCCCCATCAGACGCTGGCTGTGGTGGGAGAGACCTGAGGAGGTGGGGCTTGCAGCTGTGCCGGGCGGGGGCGGAGATAGCCGCGAACGCCGCGAGCGACAAAAGGAGAAGGCGGAGAGGCGGAGCGGGAGGCAAAAAGCCTAGAGCACCCGGTCTTCCCTAGAGGTCTCCCATCCGAGTTCTAACCGGGCCCGACCCTGCTTAGCTTCCGCGCTCGCGGCGAGATCGGGCCCTTCTAGGCCGCTTCGGCAGTGGATGCCGGCGGGGTCGCGGGCTGCCTCTTGAGGCGCAGCTTAGCAGGCGCTTGGGCCTTACCGTCAGCCCAGCGGCCCGCCCGTCCCGGCAGGGCCCCGCCGCCCGCCTAGGCAGGGGAACGGAGGTCTCGGGCACCTGGGGGTGGCGGAGGTGCTGGCGACCACCCAGCCCAGGGCGGGCGGGAGCCAGCAAACTTTTCGGCGCTTGGCGCCCCGCCCCAGATCCCGCAGGACGCTCACGGGGATGTGGCCCAGGAGGCTTCCGGGCCCGGGGACCGCGGGCCCTTGGGCATCCCACCTGCCCGCCCACGATGCGCTAGGCGCAGCTCAGACGCAGACCGGACCGGCCCTCCTGCCCGACAGAAGCTGGCCCGAAGCCACCGGGAGCCACCATTGAGTTGGCACGGCCCCTAAGACCCAGCAACGCCACCCCTCGCCCCCACGCCACCGTCCGAGCTCAGGACCCCGCCCCAGGTGGCCGGCAGGCCCGGGGAAGCGGCCTGGGCCCTCGATCCCGCTCCCGCCTCGGGCCATGGCGAAACGGCGGAGGGGCGGCTTTTTCCGTATGGAGCTGTGGAGAGCCAGCCCGGCAGACAGGTGGCGGCGACGGGGCTGGGCTGCAGTGGGGGCGGCCAGGTGCAGGTCGAGGGGCTCAAGGGGCGCACGGACGGCCCCCGGGTCCGCGGCCACGTCTGGTTCCCGTCAGGCCACCCCCGGAGCGTCTGGTGTGCCTCTGCCTTCCAGGGACGCCTTCTGGCCGCCTGGCCGCTCAGGCAGGCGGGGAGCGCCCCATCAGACGCTGGCTGTGGTGGGAGAGACCTGAGGAGGTGGGGCTTGCAGCTGTGCCGGGCGGGGGCGGAGATAGCCGCGAACGCCGCGAGCGACAAAAGGAGAAGGCGGAGAGGCGGAGCGGGAGGCAAAAAGCCTAGAGCACCCGGTCTTCCCTAGAGGTCTCCCATCCGAGTTCTAACCGGGCCCGACCCTGCTTAGCTTCCGCGATCGCGGCGAGATCGGGCCCTTCTAGGCCGCTTCGGCAGTGGATGCTGGCGGGGTCGCGGGCTGCCTCTTGAGGCGCAGCTTAGCAGGCGCTTGGGCCTTACCGTCAGCCCAGCGGCCCGCCCGTCCCGGCAGGGCCCCGCCGCCCGCCTAGGCAGGGGAACGGAGGTCTCGGGCACCTGGGGGTGGCGGAGGTGCTGGCGACCACCCAGCCCAGGGCGGGCGGGAGCCAGCAAACTTTTCGGCGCTTGGCGCCCCGCCCCAGATCCCGCAGGACGCTCACGGGGATGTGGCCCAGGAGGCTTCCGGGCCCGGGGACCGCGGGCCCTTGGGCATCCCACCTGCCCGCCCACGATGCGCTAGGCGCAGCTCAGACGCAGACCGGACCGGCCCTCCTGCCCGACAGAAGCTGGCCCGAAGCCACCGGGAGCCACCATTGAGTTGGCACGGCCCCTAAGACCCAGCAACGCCACCCCTCGCCCCCACGCCACCGTCCGAGCTCAGGACCCCGCCCCAGGTGGCCGGCAGGCCCGGGGAAGCGGCCTGGGCCCTCGATCCCGCTCCCGCCTCGGGCCATGGCGAAACGGCGGAGGGTCGGCTTTTTCCGTATGGAGCTGTGGAGAGCCAGCCCGGCAGACAGGTGGCGGCGACGGGGCTGGGCTGCAGTGGGGGCGGCCAGGTGCAGGTCGAGGGGCTCAAGGGGCGCACGGACGGCCCCCGGGTCCGCGGCCACGTCTGGTTCCCGTCAGGCCACCCCCGGAGCGTCTGGTGTGCCTCTGCCTTCCAGGGACGCCTTCTGGCCGCCTGGCCGCTCAGGCAGGCGGGGAGCGCCCCATCAGACGCTGGCTGTGGTGGGAGAGACCTGAGGAGGTGGGGCTTGCAGCTGTGCCGGGCGGGGGCGGAGATAGCCGCGAACGCCGCGAGCGACAAAAGGAGAAGGCGGAGAGGCGGAGCGGGAGGCAAAAAGCCTAGAGCACCCGGTCTTCCCTAGAGGTCTCCCATCCGAGTTCTAACCGGGCCCGACCCTGCTTAGCTTCCGCGCTCGCGGCGAGATCGGGCCCTTCTAGGCCGCTTCGGCAGTGGATGCCGGCGGGGTCGCGGGCTGCCTCTTGAGGCGCAGCTTAGCAGGCGCTTGGGCCTTACCGTCAGCCCGGCGGCCCGCCCGTCCCGGCAGGGCCCCGCCGCCCGCCTAGGCAGGGGAACGGAGGTCTCGGGCACCTGGGGGTGGCGGAGGTGCTGGCGACCACCCAGCCCAGGGCGGGCGGGAGCCAGCAAACTTTTCGGCGCTTGGCGCCCCGCCCCAGATCCCGCAGGACGCTCACGGGGATGTGGCCCAGGAGGCTTCCGGGCCCGGGGACCGCGGGCCCTTGGGCATCCCACCTGCCCGCCCACGATGCGCTAGGCGCAGCTCAGACGCAGACCGGACCGGCCCTCCTGCCCGACAGAAGCTGGCCCGAAGCCACCGGGAGCCACCATTGAGTTGGCACGGCCCCTAAGACCCAGCAACGCCACCCTCGCCCCCACGCCACCGTCCGAGCTCAGGACCCCGCCCCAGGTGGCCGGCAGGCCCGGGGAAGCGGCCTGGGCCCTCGATCCCGCTCCCGCCTCGGGCCATGGCGAAACGGCGGAGGGGCGGCTTTTTCCGTATGGAGCTGTGGAGAGCCAGCCCGGCAGACAGGTGGCGGCGACGGGGCTGGGCTGCAGTGGGGGCGGCCAGGTGCAGGTCGAGGGGCTCAAGGGGCGCACGGACGGCCCCCGGGTCCGCGGCCACGTCTGGTTCCCGTCAGGCCACCCTCGGAGCGTCTGGTGTGCCTCTGCCTTCCAGGGACGCCTTCTGGCCGCCTGGCCGCTCAGGCAGGCGGGGAGCGCCCCATCAGACGCTGGCTGTGGTGGGAGAGACCTGAGGAGGTGGGGCTTGCAGCTGTGCCGGGCGGGGGCGGAGATAGCCGCGAACGCCGCGAGCGACAAAAGGAGAAGGCGGAGAGGCGGAGCGGGAGGCAAAAAGCCTAGAGCACCCGGTCTTCCCTAGAGGTCTCCCATCCGAGTTCTAACCGGGCCCGACCCTGCTTAGCTTCCGCGCTCGCGGCGAGATCGGGCCCTTCTAGGCCGCTTCGGCAGTGGATGCCGGCGGGGTCGCGGGCTGCCTCTTGAGGCGCAGCTTAGCAGGCGCTTGGGCCTTACCGTCAGCCCAGCGGCCCGCCCGTCCCGGCAGGGCCCCGCCGCCCGCCTAGGCAGGGGAACGGAGGTCTCGGGCACCTGGGGGTGGCGGAGGTGCTGGCGACCACCCAGCCCAGGGCGGGCGGGAGCCAGCAAACTTTTCGGCGCTTGGCGCCCCGCCCCAGATCCCGCAGGACGCTCACGGGGATGTGGCCCAGGAGGCTTCCGGGCCCGGGGACCGCGGGCCCTTGGGCATCCCACCTGCCCGCCCACGATGCGCTAGGCGCAGCTCAGACGCAGACCGGACCGGCCCTCCTGCCCGACAGAAGCTGGCCCGAAGCCACCGGGAGCCACCATTGAGTTGGCACGGCCCCTAAGACCCAGCAACGCCACCCTCGCCCCCACGCCACCGTCCGAGCTCAGGACCCCGCCCCAGGTGGCCGGCAGGCCCGGGGAAGCGGCCTGGGCCCTCGATCCCGCTCCCGCCTCGGGCCATGGCGAAACGGCGGAGGGGCGGCTTTTTCCGTATGGAGCTGTGGAGAGCCAGCCCGGCAGACAGGTGGCGGCGACGGGGCTGGGCTGCAGTGGGGGCGGCCAGGTGCAGGTCGAGGGGCTCAAGGGGCGCACGGACGGCCCCCGGGTCCGCGGCCACGTCTGGTTCCCGTCAGGCCACCCCCGGAGCGTCTGGTGTGCCTCTGCCTTCCAGGGACGCCTTCTGGCCGCCTGGCCGCTCAGGCAGGCGGGGAGCGCCCCATCAGACGCTGGCTGTGGTGGGAGAGACCTGAGGAGGTGGGGCTTGCAGCTGTGCCGGGCGGGGGCGGAGATAGCCGCGAACGCCGCGAGCGACAAAAGGAGAAGGCGGAGAGGCGGAGCGGGAGGCAAAAAGCCTAGAGCACCCGGTCTTCCCTAGAGGTCTCCCATCCGAGTTCTAACCGGGCCCGACCCTGCTTAGCTTCCGCGCTCGCGGCGAGATCGGGCCCTTCTAGGCCTCTTCGGCAGTGGATGCCGGCGGGGTCGCGGGCTGCCTCTTGAGGCGCAGCTTAGCAGGCGCTTGGGCCTTACCGTCAGCCCAGCGGCCCGCCCGTCCCGGCAGGGCCCCGCCGCCCGCCTAGGCAGGGGAACGGAGGTCTCGGGCACCTGGGGGTGGCGGAGGTGCTGGCGACCACCCAGCCCAGGGCGGGCGGGAGCCAGCAAACTTTTCGGCGCTTGGCGCCCCGCCCCAGATCCCGCAGGACGCTCGCGGGGATGTGGCCCAGGAGGCTTCCGGGCCCGGGGACCGCGGGCCCTTGGGCATCCCACCTGCCCGCCCACGATGCGCTAGGCGCAGCTCAGACGCAGACCGGACCGGCCCTCCTGCCCGACAGAAGCTGGCCCGAAGCCACCGGGAGCCACCATTGAGTTGGCACGGCCCCTAAGACCCAGCAACGCCACCCCTCGCCCCCACGCCACCGTCCGAGCTCAGGACCCCGCCCCAGGTGGCCGGCAGGCCCGGGGAAGCGGCCTGGGCCCTCGATCCCGCTCCCGCCTCGGGCCATGGCGAAACGGCGGAGGGGCGGCTTTTTCCGTATGGAGCTGTGGAGAGCCAGCCCGGCAGACAGGTGGCGGCGACGGGGCTGGGCTGCAGTGGGGGCGGCCAGGTGCAGGTCGAGGGGCTCAAGGGGCGCACGGACGGCCCCCGGGTCCGCGGCCACGTCTGGTTCCCGTCAGGCCACCCCCGGAGCGTCTGGTGTGCCTCTGCCTTCCAGGGACGCCTTCTGGCCGCCTGGCCGCTCAGGCAGGCGGGGAGCGCCCCATCAGACGCTGGCTGTGGTGGGAGAGACCTGAGGAGGTGGGGCTTGCAGCTGTGCCGGGCGGGGGCGGAGATAGCCGCGAACGCCGCGAGCGACAAAAGGAGAAGGCGGAGAGGCGGAGCGGGAGGCAAAAAGCCTAGAGCACCCGGTCTTCCCTAGAGGTCTCCCATCCGAGTTCTAACCGGGCCCGACCCTGCTTAGCTTCCGCGCTCGCGGCGAGATCGGGCCCTTCTAGGCCGCTTCGGCAGTGGATGCCGGCGGGGTCGCGGGCTGCCTCTTGAGGCGCAGCTTAGCAGGCGCTTGGGCCTTACCGTCAGCCCAGCGGCCCGCCCGTCCCGGCAGGGCCCCGCCGCCCGCCTAGGCAGGGGAACGGAGGTCTCGGGCACCTGGGGGTGGCGGAGGTGCTGGCGACCACCCAGCCCAGGGCGGGCGGGAGCCAGCAAACTTTTCGGCGCTTGGCGCCCCGCCCCAGATCCCGCAGGACGCTCGCGGGGATGTGGCCCAGGAGGCTTCCGGGCCCGGGGACCGCGGGCCCTTGGGCATCCCACCTGCCCGCCCACGATGCGCTAGGCGCAGCTCAGACGCAGACCGGACCGGCCCTCCTGCCCGACAGAAGCTGGCCCGAAGCCACCGGGAGCCACCATTGAGTTGGCACGGCCCCTAAGACCCAGCAACGCCACCCCTCGCCCCCACGCCACCGTCCGAGCTCAGGACCCCGCCCCAGGTGGCCGGCAGGCCCGGGGAAGCGGCCTGGGCCCTCGATCCCGCTCCCGCCTCGGGCCATGGCGAAACGGCGGAGGGGCGGCTTTTTCCGTATGGAGCTGTGGAGAGCCAGCCCGGCAGACAGGTGGCGGCGACGGGGCTGGGCTGCAGTGGGGGCGGCCAGGTGCAGGTCGAGGGGCTCAAGGGGCGCACGGACGGCCCCCGGGTCCGCGGCCACGTCTGGTTCCCGTCAGGCCACCCCCGGAGCGTCTGGTGTGCCTCTGCCTTCCAGGGACGCCTTCTGGCCGCCTGGCCGCTCAGGCAGGCGGGGAGCGCCCCATCAGACGCTGGCTGTGGTGGGAGAGACCTGAGGAGGTGGGGCTTGCAGCTGTGCCGGGCGGGGGCGGAGATAGCCGCGAACGCCGCGAGCGACAAAAGGAGAAGGCGGAGAGGCGGAGCGAGCGGGAGGCAAAAAGCCTAGAGCACCCGGTCTTCCCTAGAGGTCTCCCATCCGAGTTCTAACCGGGCCCGACCCTGCTTAGCTTCCGCGCTCGCGGCGAGATCGGGCCCTTCTAGGCCGCTTCGGCAGTGGATGCCGGCGGGGTCGCGGGCTGCCTCTTGAGGCGCAGCTTAGCAGGCGCTTGGGCCTTACCGTCAGCCCAGCGGCCCGCCCGTCCCGGCAGGGCCCCGCCGCCCGCCTAGGCAGGGGAACGGAGGTCTCGGGCACCTGGGGGTGGCGGAGGTGCTGGCGACCACCCAGCCCAGGGCGGGCGGGAGCCAGCAAACTTTTCGGCGCTTGGCGCCCCGCCCCAGATCCCGCAGGACGCTCGCGGGGATGTGGCCCAGGAGGCTTCCGGGCCCGGGGACCGCGGGCCCTTGGGCATCCCACCTGCCCGCCCACGATGCGCTAGGCGCAGCTCAGACGCAGACCGGACCGGCCCTCCTGCCCGACAGAAGCTGGCCCGAAGCCACCGGGAGCCACCATTGAGTTGGCACGGCCCCTAAGACCCAGCAACGCCACCCCTCGCCCCCACGCCACCGTCCGAGCTCAGGACCCCGCCCCAGGTGGCCGGCAGGCCCGGGGAAGCGGCCTGGGCCCTCGATCCCGCTCCCGCCTCGGGCCATGGCGAAACGGCGGAGGGGCGGCTTTTTCCGTATGGAGCTGTGGAGAGCCAGCCCGGCAGACAGGTGGCGGCGACGGGGCTGGGCTGCAGTGGGGGCGGCCAGGTGCAGGTCGAGGGGCTCAAGGGGCGCACGGACGGCCCCCGGGTCCGCGGCCACGTCTGGTTCCCGTCAGGCCACCCCCGGAGCGTCTGGTGTGCCTCTGCCTTCCAGGGACGCCTTCTGGCCGCCTGGCCGCTCAGGCAGGCGGGGAGCGCCCCATCAGACGCTGGCTGTGGTGGGAGAGACCTGAGGAGGTGGGGCTTGCAGCTGTGCCGGGCGGGGGCGGAGATAGCCGCGAACGCCGCGAGCGACAAAAGGAGAAGGCGGAGAGGCGGAGCGAGCGGGAGGCAAAAAGCCTAGAGCACCCGGTCTTCCCTAGAGGTCTCCCATCCGAGTTCTAACCGGGCCCGACCCTGCTTAGCTTCCGCGCTCGCGGCGAGATCGGGCCCTTCTAGGCCGCTTCGGCAGTGGATGCCGGCGGGGTCGCGGGCTGCCTCTTGAGGCGCAGCTTAGCAGGCGCTTGGGCCTTACCGTCAGCCCGGCGGCCCGCCCGTCCCGGCAGGGCCCCGCCGCCCGCCTAGGCAGGGGAACGGAGGTCTCGGGCACCTGGGGGTGGCGGAGGTGCTGGCGACCACCCAGCCCAGGGCGGGCGGGAGCCAGCAAACTTTTCGGCGCTTGGCGCCCCGCCCCAGATCCCGCAGGACGCTCGCGGGGATGTGGCCCAGGAGGCTTCCGGGCCCGGGGACCGCGGGCCCTTGGGCATCCCACCTGCCCGCCCACGATGCGCTAGGCGCAGCTCAGACGCAGACCGGACCGGCCCTCCTGCCCGACAGAAGCTGGCCCGAAGCCACCGGGAGCCACCATTGAGTTGGCACGGCCCCTAAGACCCAGCAACGCCACCCCTCGCCCCCACGCCACCGTCCGAGCTCAGGACCCCGCCCCAGGTGGCCGGCAGGCCCGGGGAAGCGGCCTGGGCCCTCGATCCCGCTCCCGCCTCGGGCCATGGCGAAACGGCGGAGGGGCGGCTTTTTCCGTATGGAGCTGTGGAGAGCCAGCCCGGCAGACAGGTGGCGGCGACGGGGCTGGGCTGCAGTGGGGGCGGCCAGGTGCAGGTCGAGGGGCTCAAGGGGCGCACGGACGGCCCCCGGGTCCGCGGCCACGTCTGGTTCCCGTCAGGCCACCCCCGGAGCGTCTGGTGTGCCTCTGCCTTCCAGGGACGCCTTCTGGCCGCCTGGCCGCTCAGGCAGGCGGGGAGCGCCCCATCAGACGCTGGCTGTGGTGGGAGAGACCTGAGGAGGTGGGGCTTGCAGCTGTGCCGGGCGGGGGCGGAGATAGCCGCGAACGCCGCGAGCGACAAAAGGAGAAGGCGGAGAGGCGGAGCGGGAGGCAAAAAGCCTAGAGCACCCGGTCTTCCCTAGAGGTCTCCCATCCGAGTTCTAACCGGGCCCGACCCTGCTTAGCTTCCGCGCTCGCGGCGAGATCGGGCCCTTCTAGGCCGCTTCGGCAGTGGATGCCGGCGGGGTCGCGGGCTGCCTCTTGAGGCGCAGCTTAGCAGGCGCTTGGGCCTTACCGTCAGCCCAGCGGCCCGCCCGTCCCGGCAGGGCCCCGCCGCCCGCCTAGGCAGGGGAACGGAGGTCTCGGGCACCTGGGGGTGGCGGAGGTGCTGGCGACCACCCAGCCCAGGGCGGGCGGGAGCCAGCAAACTTTTCGGCGCTTGGCGCCCCGCCCCAGATCCCGCAGGACGCTCGCGGGGATGTGGCCCAGGAGGCTTCCGGGCCCGGGGACCGCGGGCCCTTGGGCATCCCACCTGCCCGCCCACGATGCGCTAGGCGCAGCTCAGACGCAGACCGGACCGGCCCTCCTGCCCGACAGAAGCTGGCCCGAAGCCACCGGGAGCCACCATTGAGTTGGCACGGCCCCTAAGACCCAGCAACGCCACCCCTCGCCCCCACGCCACCGTCCGAGCTCAGGACCCCGCCCCAGGTGGCCGGCAGGCCCGGGGAAGCGGCCTGGGCCCTCGATCCCGCTCCCGCCTCGGGCCATGGCGAAACGGCGGAGGGGCGGCTTTTTCCGTATGGAGCTGTGGAGAGCCAGCCCGGCAGACAGGTGGCGGCGACGGGGCTGGGCTGCAGTGGGGGCGGCCAGGTGCAGGTCGAGGGGCTCAAGGGGCGCACGGACGGCCCCCGGGTCCGCGGCCACGTCTGGTTCCCGTCAGGCCACCCCCGGAGCGTCTGGTGTGCCTCTGCCTTCCAGGGACGCCTTCTGGCCGCCTGGCCGCTCAGGCAGGCGGGGAGCGCCCCATCAGACGCTGGCTGTGGTGGGAGAGACCTGAGGAGGTGGGGCTTGCAGCTGTGCCGGGCGGGGGCGGAGATAGCCGCGAACGCCGCGAGCGACAAAAGGAGAAGGCGGAGAGGCGGAGCGGGAGGCAAAAAGCCTAGAGCACCCGGTCTTCCCTAGAGGTCTCCCATCCGAGTTCTAACCGGGCCCGACCCTGCTTAGCTTCCGCGCTCGCGGCGAGATCGGGCCCTTCTAGGCCGCTTCGGCAGTGGATGCCGGCGGGGTCGCGGGCTGCCTCTTGAGGCGCAGCTTAGCAGGCGCTTGGGCCTTACCGTCAGCCCGGCGGCCCGCCCGTCCCGGCAGGGCCCCGCCGCCCGCCTAGGCAGGGGAACGGAGGTCTCGGGCACCTGGGGGTGGCGGAGGTGCTGGCGACCACCCAGCCCAGGGCGGGCGGGAGCCAGCAAACTTTTCGGCGCTTGGCGCCCCGCCCCAGATCCCGCAGGACGCTCGCGGGGATGTGGCCCAGGAGGCTTCCGGGCCCGGGGACCGCGGGCCCTTGGGCATCCCACCTGCCCGCCCACGATGCGCTAGGCGCAGCTCAGACGCAGACCGGACCGGCCCTCCTGCCCGACAGAAGCTGGCCCGAAGCCACCGGGAGCCACCATTGAGTTGGCACGGCCCCTAAGACCCAGCAACGCCACCCCTCGCCCCCACGCCACCGTCCGAGCTCAGGACCCCGCCCCAGGTGGCCGGCAGGCCCGGGGAAGCGGCCTGGGCCCTCGATCCCGCTCCCGCCTCGGGCCATGGCGAAACGGCGGAGGGGCGGCTTTTTCCGTATGGAGCTGTGGAGAGCCAGCCCGGCAGACAGGTGGCGGCGACGGGGCTGGGCTGCAGTGGGGGCGGCCAGGTGCAGGTCGAGGGGCTCAAGGGGCGCACGGACGGCCCCCGGGTCCGCGGCCACGTCTGGTTCCCGTCAGGCCACCCCCGGAGCGTCTGGTGTGCCTCTGCCTTCCAGGGACGCCTTCTGGCCGCCTGGCCGCTCAGGCAGGCGGGGAGCGCCCCATCAGACGCTGGCTGTGGTGGGAGAGACCTGAGGAGGTGGGGCTTGCAGCTGTGCCGGGCGGGGGCGGAGATAGCCGCGAACGCCGCGAGCGACAAAAGGAGAAGGCGGAGAGGCGGAGCGAGCGGGAGGCAAAAAGCCTAGAGCACCCGGTCTTCCCTAGAGGTCTCCCATCCGAGTTCTAACCGGGCCCGACCCTGCTTAGCTTCCGCGCTCGCGGCGAGATCGGGCCCTTCTAGGCCGCTTCGGCAGTGGATGCCGGCGGGGTCGCGGGCTGCCTCTTGAGGCGCAGCTTAGCAGGCGCTTGGGCCTTACCGTCAGCCCGGCGGCCCGCCCGTCCCGGCAGGGCCCCGCCGCCCGCCTAGGCAGGGGAACGGAGGTCTCGGGCACCTGGGGGTGGCGGAGGTGCTGGCGACCACCCAGCCCAGGGCGGGCGGGAGCCAGCAAACTTTTCGGCGCTTGGCGCCCCGCCCCAGATCCCGCAGGACGCTCGCGGGGATGTGGCCCAGGAGGCTTCCGGGCCCGGGGACCGCGGGCCCTTGGGCATCCCACCTGCCCGCCCACGATGCGCTAGGCGCAGCTCAGACGCAGACCGGACCGGCCCTCCTGCCCGACAGAAGCTGGCCCGAAGCCACCGGGAGCCACCATTGAGTTGGCACGGCCCCTAAGACCCAGCAACGCCACCCCTCGCCCCCACGCCACCGTCCGAGCTCAGGACCCCGCCCCAGGTGGCCGGCAGGCCCGGGGAAGCGGCCTGGGCCCTCGATCCCGCTCCCGCCTCGGGCCATGGCGAAACGGCGGAGGGGCGGCTTTTTCCGTATGGAGCTGTGGAGAGCCAGCCCGGCAGACAGGTGGCGGCGACGGGGCTGGGCTGCAGTGGGGGCGGCCAGGTGCAGGTCGAGGGGCTCAAGGGGCGCACGGACGGCCCCCGGGTCCGCGGCCACGTCTGGTTCCCGTCAGGCCACCCCCGGAGCGTCTGGTGTGCCTCTGCCTTCCAGGGACGCCTTCTGGCCGCCTGGCCGCTCAGGCAGGCGGGGAGCGCCCCATCAGACGCTGGCTGTGGTGGGAGAGACCTGAGGAGGTGGGGCTTGCAGCTGTGCCGGGCGGGGGCGGAGATAGCCGCGAACGCCGCGAGCGACAAAAGGAGAAGGCGGAGAGGCGGAGCGGGAGGCAAAAAGCCTAGAGCACCCGGTCTTCCCTAGAGGTCTCCCATCCGAGTTCTAACCGGGCCCGACCCTGCTTAGCTTCCGCGCTCGCGGCGAGATCGGGCCCTTCTAGGCCGCTTCGGCAGTGGATGCCGGCGGGGTCGCGGGCTGCCTCTTGAGGCGCAGCTTAGCAGGCGCTTGGGCCTTACCGTCAGCCCAGCGGCCCGCCCGTCCCGGCAGGGCCCCGCCGCCCGCCTAGGCAGGGGAACGGAGGTCTCGGGCACCTGGGGGTGGCGGAGGTGCTGGCGACCACCCAGCCCAGGGCGGGCGGGAGCCAGCAAACTTTTCGGCGCTTGGCGCCCCGCCCCAGATCCCGCAGGACGCTCGCGGGGATGTGGCCCAGGAGGCTTCCGGGCCCGGGGACCGCGGGCCCTTGGGCATCCCACCTGCCCGCCCACGATGCGCTAGGCGCAGCTCAGACGCAGACCGGACCGGCCCTCCTGCCCGACAGAAGCTGGCCCGAAGCCACCGGGAGCCACCATTGAGTTGGCACGGCCCCTAAGACCCAGCAACGCCACCCCTCGCCCCCACGCCACCGTCCGAGCTCAGGACCCCGCCCCAGGTGGCCGGCAGGCCCGGGGAAGCGGCCTGGGCCCTCGATCCCGCTCCCGCCTCGGGCCATGGCGAAACGGCGGAGGGGCGGCTTTTTCCGTATGGAGCTGTGGAGAGCCAGCCCGGCAGACAGGTGGCGGCGACGGGGCTGGGCTGCAGTGGGGGCGGCCAGGTGCAGGTCGAGGGGCTCAAGGGGCGCACGGACGGCCCCCGGGTCCGCGGCCACGTCTGGTTCCCGTCAGGCCACCCCCGGAGCGTCTGGTGTGCCTCTGCCTTCCAGGGACGCCTTCTGGCCGCCTGGCCGCTCAGGCAGGCGGGGAGCGCCCCATCAGACGCTGGCTGTGGTGGGAGAGACCTGAGGAGGTGGGGCTTGCAGCTGTGCCGGGCGGGGGCGGAGATAGCCGCGAACGCCGCGAGCGACAAAAGGAGAAGGCGGAGAGGCGGAGCGGGAGGCAAAAAGCCTAGAGCACCCGGTCTTCCCTAGAGGTCTCCCATCCGAGTTCTAACCGGGCCCGACCCTGCTTAGCTTCCGCGCTCGCGGCGAGATCGGGCCCTTCTAGGCCGCTTCGGCAGTGGATGCCGGCGGGGTCGCGGGCTGCCTCTTGAGGCGCAGCTTAGCAGGCGCTTGGGCCTTACCGTCAGCCCGGCGGCCCGCCCGTCCCGGCAGGGCCCCGCCGCCCGCCTAGGCAGGGGAACGGAGGTCTCGGGCACCTGGGGGTGGCGGAGGTGCTGGCGACCACCCAGCCCAGGGCGGGCGGGAGCCAGCAAACTTTTCGGCGCTTGGCGCCCCGCCCCAGATCCCGCAGGACGCTCGCGGGGATGTGGCCCAGGAGGCTTCCGGGCCCGGGGACCGCGGGCCCTTGGGCATCCCACCTGCCCGCCCACGATGCGCTAGGCGCAGCTCAGACGCAGACCGGACCGGCCCTCCTGCCCGACAGAAGCTGGCCCGAAGCCACCGGGAGCCACCATTGAGTTGGCACGGCCCCTAAGACCCAGCAACGCCACCCCTCGCCCCCACGCCACCGTCCGAGCTCAGGACCCCGCCCCAGGTGGCCGGCAGGCCCGGGGAAGCGGCCTGGGCCCTCGATCCCGCTCCCGCCTCGGGCCATGGCGAAACGGCGGAGGGGCGGCTTTTTCCGTATGGAGCTGTGGAGAGCCAGCCCGGCAGACAGGTGGCGGCGACGGGGCTGGGCTGCAGTGGGGGCGGCCAGGTGCAGGTCGAGGGGCTCAAGGGGCGCACGGACGGCCCCCGGGTCCGCGGCCACGTCTGGTTCCCGTCAGGCCACCCCCGGAGCGTCTGGTGTGCCTCTGCCTTCCAGGGACGCCTTCTGGCCGCCTGGCCGCTCAGGCAGGCGGGGAGCGCCCCATCAGACGCTGGCTGTGGTGGGAGAGACCTGAGGAGGTGGGGCTTGCAGCTGTGCCGGGCGGGGGCGGAGATAGCCGCGAACGCCGCGAGCGACAAAAGGAGAAGGCGGAGAGGCGGAGCGGGAGGCAAAAAGCCTAGAGCACCCGGTCTTCCCTAGAGGTCTCCCATCCGAGTTCTAACCGGGCCCGACCCTGCTTAGCTTCCGCGCTCGCGGCGAGATCGGGCCCTTCTAGGCCGCTTCGGCAGTGGATGCCGGCGGGGTCGCGGGCTGCCTCTTGAGGCGCAGCTTAGCAGGCGCTTGGGCCTTACCGTCAGCCCAGCGGCCCGCCCGTCCCGGCAGGGCCCCGCCGCCCGCCTAGGCAGGGGAACGGAGGTCTCGGGCACCTGGGGGTGGCGGAGGTGCTGGCGACCACCCAGCCCAGGGCGGGCGGGAGCCAGCAAACTTTTCGGCGCTTGGCGCCCCGCCCCAGATCCCGCAGGACGCTCACGGGGATGTGGCCCAGGAGGCTTCCGGGCCCGGGGACCGCGGGCCCTTGGGCATCCCACCTGCCCGCCCACGATGCGCTAGGCGCAGCTCAGACGCAGACCGGACCGGCCCTCCTGCCCGACAGAAGCTGGCCCGAAGCCACCGGGAGCCACCATTGAGTTGGCACGGCCCCTAAGACCCAGCAACGCCACCCCTCGCCCCCACGCCACCGTCCGAGCTCAGGACCCCGCCCCAGGTGGCCGGCAGGCCCGGGGAAGCGGCCTGGGCCCTCGATCCCGCTCCCGCCTCGGGCCATGGCGAAACGGCGGAGGGGCGGCTTTTTCCGTATGGAGCTGTGGAGAGCCAGCCCGGCAGACAGGTGGCGGCGACGGGGCTGGGCTGCAGTGGGGGCGGCCAGGTGCAGGTCGAGGGGCTCAAGGGGCGCACGGACGGCCCCCGGGTCCGCGGCCACGTCTGGTTCCCGTCAGGCCACCCCCGGAGCGTCTGGTGTGCCTCTGCCTTCCAGGGACGCCTTCTGGCCGCCTGGCCGCTCAGGCAGGCGGGGAGCGCCCCATCAGACGCTGGCTGTGGTGGGAGAGACCTGAGGAGGTGGGGCTTGCAGCTGTGCCGGGCGGGGGCGGAGATAGCCGCGAACGCCGCGAGCGACAAAAGGAGAAGGCGGAGAGGCGGAGCGAGCGGGAGGCAAAAAGCCTAGAGCACCCGGTCTTCCCT
This sequence comes from Globicephala melas, assembly GCF_963455315.2. Lineage (NCBI taxonomy): Eukaryota > Metazoa > Chordata > Mammalia > Artiodactyla > Delphinidae > Globicephala > Globicephala melas. Next base: position 111,094 of record NW_027207708.1, read on the forward strand.
AGAGGTCTCCCATCCGAGTTCTAACCGGGCCCGACCCTGCTTAGCTTCCGCGCTCGCGGCGAGATCGGGCCCTTCTAGGCCGCTTCGGCAGTGGATGCCGGCGGGGTCGCGGGCTGCCTCTTGAGGCGCAGCTTAGCAGGCGCTTGGGCCTTACCGTCAGCCCGGCGGCCCGCCCGTCCCGGCAGGGCCCCGCCGCCCGCCTAGGCAGGGGAACGGAGGTCTCGGGCACCTGGGGGTGGCGGAGGTGCTGGCGACCACCCAGCCCAGGGCGGGCGGGAGCCAGCAAACTTTTCGGCGCTTGGCGCCCCGCCCCAGATCCCGCAGGACGCTCGCGGGGATGTGGCCCAGGAGGCTTCCGGGCCCGGGGACCGCGGGCCCTTGGGCATCCCACCTGCCCGCCCACGATGCGCTAGGCGCAGCTCAGACGCAGACCGGACCGGCCCTCCTGCCCGACAGAAGCTGGCCCGAAGCCACCGGGAGCCACCATTGAGTTGGCACGGCCCCTAAGACCCAGCAACGCCACCCCTCGCCCCCACGCCACCGTCCGAGCTCAGGACCCCGCCCCAGGTGGCCGGCAGGCCCGGGGAAGCGGCCTGGGCCCTCGATCCCGCTCCCGCCTCGGGCCATGGCGAAACGGCGGAGGGGCGGCTTTTTCCGTATGGAGCTGTGGAGAGCCAGCCCGGCAGACAGGTGGCGGCGACGGGGCTGGGCTGCAGTGGGGGCGGCCAGGTGCAGGTCGAGGGGCTCAAGGGGCGCACGGACGGCCCCCGGGTCCGCGGCCACGTCTGGTTCCCGTCAGGCCACCCCCGGAGCGTCTGGTGTGCCTCTGCCTTCCAGGGACGCCTTCTGGCCGCCTGGCCGCTCAGGCAGGCGGGGAGCGCCCCATCAGACGCTGGCTGTGGTGGGAGAGACCTGAGGAGGTGGGGCTTGCAGCTGTGCCGGGCGGGGGCGGAGATAGCCGCGAACGCCGCGAGCGACAAAAGGAGAAGGCGGAGAGGCGGAGCGGGAGGCAAAAAGCCTAGAGCACCCGGTCTTCCCTAGAGGTCTCCCATCCGAGTTCTAACCGGGCCCGACCCTGCTTAGCTTCCGCGCTCGCGGCGAGATCGGGCCCTTCTAGGCCGCTTCGGCAGTGGATGCCGGCGGGGTCGCGGGCTGCCTCTTGAGGCGCAGCTTAGCAGGCGCTTGGGCCTTACCGTCAGCCCAGCGGCCCGCCCGTCCCGGCAGGGCCCCGCCGCCCGCCTAGGCAGGGGAACGGAGGTCTCGGGCACCTGGGGGTGGCGGAGGTGCTGGCGACCACCCAGCCCAGGGCGGGCGGGAGCCAGCAAACTTTTCGGCGCTTGGCGCCCCGCCCCAGATCCCGCAGGACGCTCGCGGGGATGTGGCCCAGGAGGCTTCCGGGCCCGGGGACCGCGGGCCCTTGGGCATCCCACCTGCCCGCCCACGATGCGCTAGGCGCAGCTCAGACGCAGACCGGACCGGCCCTCCTGCCCGACAGAAGCTGGCCCGAAGCCACCGGGAGCCACCATTGAGTTGGCACGGCCCCTAAGACCCAGCAACGCCACCCCTCGCCCCCACGCCACCGTCCGAGCTCAGGACCCCGCCCCAGGTGGCCGGCAGGCCCGGGGAAGCGGCCTGGGCCCTCGATCCCGCTCCCGCCTCGGGCCATGGCGAAACGGCGGAGGGGCGGCTTTTTCCGTATGGAGCTGTGGAGAGCCAGCCCGGCAGACAGGTGGCGGCGACGGGGCTGGGCTGCAGTGGGGGCGGCCAGGTGCAGGTCGAGGGGCTCAAGGGGCGCACGGACGGCCCCCGGGTCCGCGGCCACGTCTGGTTCCCGTCAGGCCACCCCCGGAGCGTCTGGTGTGCCTCTGCCTTCCAGGGACGCCTTCTGGCCGCCTGGCCGCTCAGGCAGGCGGGGAGCGCCCCATCAGACGCTGGCTGTGGTGGGAGAGACCTGAGGAGGTGGGGCTTGCAGCTGTGCCGGGCGGGGGCGGAGATAGCCGCGAACGCCGCGAGCGACAAAAGGAGAAGGCGGAGAGGCGGAGCGGGAGGCAAAAAGCCTAGAGCACCCGGTCTTCCCTAGAGGTCTCCCATCCGAGTTCTAACCGGGCCCGACCCTGCTTAGCTTCCGCGCTCGCGGCGAGATCGGGCCCTTCTAGGCCGCTTCGGCAGTGGATGCCGGCGGGGTCGCGGGCTGCCTCTTGAGGCGCAGCTTAGCAGGCGCTTGGGCCTTACCGTCAGCCCAGCGGCCCGCCCGTCCCGGCAGGGCCCCGCCGCCCGCCTAGGCAGGGGAACGGAGGTCTCGGGCACCTGGGGGTGGCGGAGGTGCTGGCGACCACCCAGCCCAGGGCGGGCGGGAGCCAGCAAACTTTTCGGCGCTTGGCGCCCCGCCCCAGATCCCGCAGGACGCTCGCGGGGATGTGGCCCAGGAGGCTTCCGGGCCCGGGGACCGCGGGCCCTTGGGCATCCCACCTGCCCGCCCACGATGCGCTAGGCGCAGCTCAGACGCAGACCGGACCGGCCCTCCTGCCCGACAGAAGCTGGCCCGAAGCCACCGGGAGCCACCATTGAGTTGGCACGGCCCCTAAGACCCAGCAACGCCACCCCTCGCCCCCACGCCACCGTCCGAGCTCAGGACCCCGCCCCAGGTGGCCGGCAGGCCCGGGGAAGCGGCCTGGGCCCTCGATCCCGCTCCCGCCTCGGGCCATGGCGAAACGGCGGAGGGGCGGCTTTTTCCGTATGGAGCTGTGGAGAGCCAGCCCGGCAGACAGGTGGCGGCGACGGGGCTGGGCTGCAGTGGGGGCGGCCAGGTGCAGGTCGAGGGGCTCAAGGGGCGCACGGACGGCCCCCGGGTCCGCGGCCACGTCTGGTTCCCGTCAGGCCACCCCCGGAGCGTCTGGTGTGCCTCTGCCTTCCAGGGACGCCTTCTGGCCGCCTGGCCGCTCAGGCAGGCGGGGAGCGCCCCATCAGACGCTGGCTGTGGTGGGAGAGACCTGAGGAGGTGGGGCTTGCAGCTGTGCCGGGCGGGGGCGGAGATAGCCGCGAACGCCGCGAGCGACAAAAGGAGAAGGCGGAGAGGCGGAGCGGGAGGCAAAAAGCCTAGAGCACCCGGTCTTCCCTAGAGGTCTCCCATCCGAGTTCTAACCGGGCCCGACCCTGCTTAGCTTCCGCGCTCGCGGCGAGATCGGGCCCTTCTAGGCCGCTTCGGCAGTGGATGCCGGCGGGGTCGCGGGCTGCCTCTTGAGGCGCAGCTTAGCAGGCGCTTGGGCCTTACCGTCAGCCCAGCGGCCCGCCCGTCCCGGCAGGGCCCCGCCGCCCGCCTAGGCAGGGGAACGGAGGTCTCGGGCACCTGGGGGTGGCGGAGGTGCTGGCGACCACCCAGCCCAGGGCGGGCGGGAGCCAGCAAACTTTTCGGCGCTTGGCGCCCCGCCCCAGATCCCGCAGGACGCTCGCGGGGATGTGGCCCAGGAGGCTTCCGGGCCCGGGGACCGCGGGCCCTTGGGCATCCCACCTGCCCGCCCACGATGCGCTAGGCGCAGCTCAGACGCAGACCGGACCGGCCCTCCTGCCCGACAGAAGCTGGCCCGAAGCCACCGGGAGCCACCATTGAGTTGGCACGGCCCCTAAGACCCAGCAACGCCACCCCTCGCCCCCACGCCACCGTCCGAGCTCAGGACCCCGCCCCAGGTGGCCGGCAGGCCCGGGGAAGCGGCCTGGGCCCTCGATCCCGCTCCCGCCTCGGGCCATGGCGAAACGGCGGAGGGGCGGCTTTTTCCGTATGGAGCTGTGGAGAGCCAGCCCGGCAGACAGGTGGCGGCGACGGGGCTGGGCTGCAGTGGGGGCGGCCAGGTGCAGGTCGAGGGGCTCAAGGGGCGCACGGACGGCCCCCGGGTCCGCGGCCACGTCTGGTTCCCGTCAGGCCACCCCCGGAGCGTCTGGTGTGCCTCTGCCTTCCAGGGACGCCTTCTGGCCGCCTGGCCGCTCAGGCAGGCGGGGAGCGCCCCATCAGACGCTGGCTGTGGTGGGAGAGACCTGAGGAGGTGGGGCTTGCAGCTGTGCCGGGCGGGGGCGGAGATAGCCGCGAACGCCGCGAGCGACAAAAGGAGAAGGCGGAGAGGCGGAGCGGGAGGCAAAAAGCCTAGAGCACCCGGTCTTCCCTAGAGGTCTCCCATCCGAGTTCTAACCGGGCCCGACCCTGCTTAGCTTCCGCGCTCGCGGCGAGATCGGGCCCTTCTAGGCCGCTTCGGCAGTGGATGCCGGCGGGGTCGCGGGCTGCCTCTTGAGGCGCAGCTTAGCAGGCGCTTGGGCCTTACCGTCAGCCCAGCGGCCCGCCCGTCCCGGCAGGGCCCCGCCGCCCGCCTAGGCAGGGGAACGGAGGTCTCGGGCACCTGGGGGTGGCGGAGGTGCTGGCGACCACCCAGCCCAGGGCGGGCGGGAGCCAGCAAACTTTTCGGCGCTTGGCGCCCCGCCCCAGATCCCGCAGGACGCTCACGGGGATGTGGCCCAGGAGGCTTCCGGGCCCGGGGACCGCGGGCCCTTGGGCATCCCACCTGCCCGCCCACGATGCGCTAGGCGCAGCTCAGACGCAGACCGGACCGGCCCTCCTGCCCGACAGAAGCTGGCCCGAAGCCACCGGGAGCCACCATTGAGTTGGCACGGCCCCTAAGACCCAGCAACGCCACCCCTCGCCCCCACGCCACCGTCCGAGCTCAGGACCCCGCCCCAGGTGGCCGGCAGGCCCGGGGAAGCGGCCTGGGCCCTCGATCCCGCTCCCGCCTCGGGCCATGGCGAAACGGCGGAGGGGCGGCTTTTTCCGTATGGAGCTGTGGAGAGCCAGCCCGGCAGACAGGTGGCGGCGACGGGGCTGGGCTGCAGTGGGGGCGGCCAGGTGCAGGTCGAGGGGCTCAAGGGGCGCACGGACGGCCCCCGGGTCCGCGGCCACGTCTGGTTCCCGTCAGGCCACCCCCGGAGCGTCTGGTGTGCCTCTGCCTTCCAGGGACGCCTTCTGGCCGCCTGGCCGCTCAGGCAGGCGGGGAGCGCCCCATCAGACGCTGGCTGTGGTGGGAGAGACCTGAGGAGGTGGGGCTTGCAGCTGTGCCGGGCGGGGGCGGAGATAGCCGCGAACGCCGCGAGCGACAAAAGGAGAAGGCGGAGAGGCGGAGCGGGAGGCAAAAAGCCTAGAGCACCCGGTCTTCCCTAGAGGTCTCCCATCCGAGTTCTAACCGGGCCCGACCCTGCTTAGCTTCCGCGCTCGCGGCGAGATCGGGCCCTTCTAGGCCGCTTCGGCAGTGGATGCCGGCGGGGTCGCGGGCTGCCTCTTGAGGCGCAGCTTAGCAGGCGCTTGGGCCTTACCGTCAGCCCAGCGGCCCGCCCGTCCCGGCAGGGCCCCGCCGCCCGCCTAGGCAGGGGAACGGAGGTCTCGGGCACCTGGGGGTGGCGGAGGTGCTGGCGACCACCCAGCCCAGGGCGGGCGGGAGCCAGCAAACTTTTCGGCGCTTGGCGCCCCGCCCCAGATCCCGCAGGACGCTCACGGGGATGTGGCCCAGGAGGCTTCCGGGCCCGGGGACCGCGGGTCCTTGGGCATCCCACCTGCCCGCCCACGATGCGCTAGGCGCAGCTCAGACGCAGACCGGACCGGCCCTCCTGCCCGACAGAAGCTGGCCCGAAGCCACCGGGAGCCACCATTGAGTTGGCACGGCCCCTAAGACCCAGCAACGCCACCCCTCGCCCCCACGCCACCGTCCGAGCTCAGGACCCCGCCCCAGGTGGCCGGCAGGCCCGGGGAAGCGGCCTGGGCCCTCGATCCCGCTCCCGCCTCGGGCCATGGCGAAACGGCGGAGGGGCGGCTTTTTCCGTATGGAGCTGTGGAGAGCCAGCCCGGCAGACAGGTGGCGGCGACGGGGCTGGGCTGCAGTGGGGGCGGCCAGGTGCAGGTCGAGGGGCTCAAGGGGCGCACGGACGGCCCCCGGGTCCGCGGCCACGTCTGGTTCCCGTCAGGCCACCCCCGGAGCGTCTGGTGTGCCTCTGCCTTCCAGGGACGCCTTCTGGCCGCCTGGCCGCTCAGGCAGGCGGGGAGCGCCCCATCAGACGCTGGCTGTGGTGGGAGAGACCTGAGGAGGTGGGGCTTGCAGCTGTGCCGGGCGGGGGCGGAGATAGCCGCGAACGCCGCGAGCGACAAAAGGAGAAGGCGGAGAGGCGGAGCGGGAGGCAAAAAGCCTAGAGCACCCGGTCTTCCCTAGAGGTCTCCCATCCGAGTTCTAACCGGGCCCGACCCTGCTTAGCTTCCGCGCTCGCGGCGAGATCGGGCCCTTCTAGGCCGCTTCGGCAGTGGATGCCGGCGGGGTCGCGGGCTGCCTCTTGAGGCGCAGCTTAGCAGGCGCTTGGGCCTTACCGTCAGCCCAGCGGCCCGCCCGTCCCGGCAGGGCCCCGCCGCCCGCCTAGGCAGGGGAACGGAGGTCTCGGGCACCTGGGGGTGGCGGAGGTGCTGGCGACCACCCAGCCCAGGGCGGGCGGGAGCCAGCAAACTTTTCGGCGCTTGGCGCCCCGCCCCAGATCCCGCAGGACGCTCGCGGGGATGTGGCCCAGGAGGCTTCCGGGCCCGGGGACCGCGGGCCCTTGGGCATCCCACCTGCCCGCCCACGATGCGCTAGGCGCAGCTCAGACGCAGACCGGACCGGCCCTCCTGCCCGACAGAAGCTGGCCCGAAGCCACCGGGAGCCACCATTGAGTTGGCACGGCCCCTAAGACCCAGCAACGCCACCCCTCGCCCCCACGCCACCGTCCGAGCTCAGGACCCCGCCCCAGGTGGCCGGCAGGCCCGGGGAAGCGGCCTGGGCCCTCGATCCCGCTCCCGCCTCGGGCCATGGCGAAACGGCGGAGGGGCGGCTTTTTCCGTATGGAGCTGTGGAGAGCCAGCCCGGCAGACAGGTGGCGGCGACGGGGCTGGGCTGCAGTGGGGGCGGCCAGGTGCAGGTCGAGGGGCTCAAGGGGCGCACGGACGGCCCCCGGGTCCGCGGCCACGTCTGGTTCCCGTCAGGCCACCCCCGGAGCGTCTGGTGTGCCTCTGCCTTCCAGGGACGCCTTCTGGCCGCCTGGCCGCTCAGGCAGGCGGGGAGCGCCCCATCAGACGCTGGCTGTGGTGGGAGAGACCTGAGGAGGTGGGGCTTGCAGCTGTGCCGGGCGGGGGCGGAGATAGCCGCGAACGCCGCGAGCGACAAAAGGAGAAGGCGGAGAGGCGGAGCGGGAGGCAAAAAGCCTAGAGCACCCGGTCTTCCCTAGAGGTCTCCCATCCGAGTTCTAACCGGGCCCGACCCTGCTTAGCTTCCGCGCTCGCGGCGAGATCGGGCCCTTCTAGGCCGCTTCGGCAGTGGATGCCGGCGGGGTCGCGGGCTGCCTCTTGAGGCGCAGCTTAGCAGGCGCTTGGGCCTTACCGTCAGCCCAGCGGCCCGCCCGTCCCGGCAGGGCCCCGCCGCCCGCCTAGGCAGGGGAACGGAGGTCTCGGGCACCTGGGGGTGGCGGAGGTGCTGGCGACCACCCAGCCCAGGGCGGGCGGGAGCCAGCAAACTTTTCGGCGCTTGGCGCCCCGCCCCAGATCCCGCAGGACGCTCACGGGGATGTGGCCCAGGAGGCTTCCGGGCCCGGGGACCGCGGGCCCTTGGGCATCCCACCTGCCCGCCCACGATGCGCTAGGCGCAGCTCAGACGCAGACCGGACCGGCCCTCCTGCCCGACAGAAGCTGGCCCGAAGCCACCGGGAGCCACCATTGAGTTGGCACGGCCCCTAAGACCCAGCAACGCCACCCCTCGCCCCCACGCCACCGTCCGAGCTCAGGACCCCGCCCCAGGTGGCCGGCAGGCCCGGGGAAGCGGCCTGGGCCCTCGATCCCGCTCCCGCCTCGGGCCATGGCGAAACGGCGGAGGGGCGGCTTTTTCCGTATGGAGCTGTGGAGAGCCAGCCCGGCAGACAGGTGGCGGCGACGGGGCTGGGCTGCAGTGGGGGCGGCCAGGTGCAGGTCGAGGGGCTCAAGGGGCGCACGGACGGCCCCCGGGTCCGCGGCCACGTCTGGTTCCCGTCAGGCCACCCCCGGAGCGTCTGGTGTGCCTCTGCCTTCCAGGGACGCCTTCTGGCCGCCTGGCCGCTCAGGCAGGCGGGGAGCGCCCCATCAGACGCTGGCTGTGGTGGGAGAGACCTGAGGAGGTGGGGCTTGCAGCTGTGCCGGGCGGGGGCGGAGATAGCCGCGAACGCCGCGAGCGACAAAAGGAGAAGGCGGAGAGGCGGAGCGGGAGGCAAAAAGCCTAGAGCACCCGGTCTTCCCTAGAGGTCTCCCATCCGAGTTCTAACCGGGCCCGACCCTGCTTAGCTTCCGCGCTCGCGGCGAGATCGGGCCCTTCTAGGCCGCTTCGGCAGTGGATGCCGGCGGGGTCGCGGGCTGCCTCTTGAGGCGCAGCTTAGCAGGCGCTTGGGCCTTACCGTCAGCCCAGCGGCCCGCCCGTCCCGGCAGGGCCCCGCCGCCCGCCTAGGCAGGGGAACGGAGGTCTCGGGCACCTGGGGGTGGCGGAGGTGCTGGCGACCACCCAGCCCAGGGCGGGCGGGAGCCAGCAAACTTTTCGGCGCTTGGCGCCCCGCCCCAGATCCCGCAGGACGCTCACGGGGATGTGGCCCAGGAGGCTTCCGGGCCCGGGGACCGCGGGCCCTTGGGCATCCCACCTGCCCGCCCACGATGCGCTAGGCGCAGCTCAGACGCAGACCGGACCGGCCCTCCTGCCCGACAGAAGCTGGCCCGAAGCCACCGGGAGCCACCATTGAGTTGGCACGGCCCCTAAGACCCAGCAACGCCACCCCTCGCCCCCACGCCACCGTCCGAGCTCAGGACCCCGCCCCAGGTGGCCGGCAGGCCCGGGGAAGCGGCCTGGGCCCTCGATCCCGCTCCCGCCTCGGGCCATGGCGAAACGGCGGAGGGGCGGCTTTTTCCGTATGGAGCTGTGGAGAGCCAGCCCGGCAGACAGGTGGCGGCGACGGGGCTGGGCTGCAGTGGGGGCGGCCAGGTGCAGGTCGAGGGGCTCAAGGGGCGCACGGACGGCCCCCGGGTCCGCGGCCACGTCTGGTTCCCGTCAGGCCACCCCCGGAGCGTCTGGTGTGCCTCTGCCTTCCAGGGACGCCTTCTGGCCGCCTGGCCGCTCAGGCAGGCGGGGAGCGCCCCATCAGACGCTGGCTGTGGTGGGAGAGACCTGAGGAGGTGGGGCTTGCAGCTGTGCCGGGCGGGGGCGGAGATAGCCGCGAACGCCGCGAGCGACAAAAGGAGAAGGCGGAGAGGCGGAGCGGGAGGCAAAAAGCCTAGAGCACCCGGTCTTCCCTAGAGGTCTCCCATCCGAGTTCTAACCGGGCCCGACCCTGCTTAGCTTCCGCGCTCGCGGCGAGATCGGGCCCTTCTAGGCCGCTTCGGCAGTGGATGCCGGCGGGGTCGCGGGCTGCCTCTTGAGGCGCAGCTTAGCAGGCGCTTGGGCCTTACCGTCAGCCCAGCGGCCCGCCCGTCCCGGCAGGGCCCCGCCGCCCGCCTAGGCAGGGGAACGGAGGTCTCGGGCACCTGGGGGTGGCGGAGGTGCTGGCGACCACCCAGCCCAGGGCGGGCGGGAGCCAGCAAACTTTTCGGCGCTTGGCGCCCCGCCCCAGATCCCGCAGGACGCTCACGGGGATGTGGCCCAGGAGGCTTCCGGGCCCGGGGACCGCGGGCCCTTGGGCATCCCACCTGCCCGCCCACGATGCGCTAGGCGCAGCTCAGACGCAGACCGGACCGGCCCTCCTGCCCGACAGAAGCTGGCCCGAAGCCACCGGGAGCCACCATTGAGTTGGCACGGCCCCTAAGACCCAGCAACGCCACCCCTCGCCCCCACGCCACCGTCCGAGCTCAGGACCCCGCCCCAGGTGGCCGGCAGGCCCGGGGAAGCGGCCTGGGCCCTCGATCCCGCTCCCGCCTCGGGCCATGGCGAAACGGCGGAGGGGCGGCTTTTTCCGTATGGAGCTGTGGAGAGCCAGCCCGGCAGACAGGTGGCGGCGACGGGGCTGGGCTGCAGTGGGGGCGGCCAGGTGCAGGTCGAGGGGCTCAAGGGGCGCACGGACGGCCCCCGGGTCCGCGGCCACGTCTGGTTCCCGTCAGGCCACCCCCGGAGCGTCTGGTGTGCCTCTGCCTTCCAGGGACGCCTTCTGGCCGCCTGGCCGCTCAGGCAGGCGGGGAGCGCCCCATCAGACGCTGGCTGTGGTGGGAGAGACCTGAGGAGGTGGGGCTTGCAGCTGTGCCGGGCGGGGGCGGAGATAGCCGCGAACGCCGCGAGCGACAAAAGGAGAAGGCGGAGAGGCGGAGCGGGAGGCAAAAAGCCTAGAGCACCCGGTCTTCCCTAGAGGTCTCCCATCCGAGTTCTAACCGGGCCCGACCCTGCTTAGCTTCCGCGCTCGCGGCGAGATCGGGCCCTTCTAGGCCGCTTCGGCAGTGGATGCCGGCGGGGTCGCGGGCTGCCTCTTGAGGCGCAGCTTAGCAGGCGCTTGGGCCTTACCGTCAGCCCAGCGGCCCGCCCGTCCCGGCAGGGCCCCGCCGCCCGCCTAGGCAGGGGAACGGAGGTCTCGGGCACCTGGGGGTGGCGGAGGTGCTGGCGACCACCCAGCCCAGGGCGGGCGGGAGCCAGCAAACTTTTCGGCGCTTGGCGCCCCGCCCCAGATCCCGCAGGACGCTCACGGGGATGTGGCCCAGGAGGCTTCCGGGCCCGGGGACCGCGGGCCCTTGGGCATCCCACCTGCCCGCCCACGATGCGCTAGGCGCAGCTCAGACGCAGACCGGACCGGCCCTCCTGCCCGACAGAAGCTGGCCCGAAGCCACCGGGAGCCACCATTGAGTTGGCACGGCCCCTAAGACCCAGCAACGCCACCCCTCGCCCCCACGCCACCGTCCGAGCTCAGGACCCCGCCCCAGGTGGCCGGCAGGCCCGGGGAAGCGGCCTGGGCCCTCGATCCCGCTCCCGCCTCGGGCCATGGCGAAACGGCGGAGGGGCGGCTTTTTCCGTATGGAGCTGTGGAGAGCCAGCCCGGCAGACAGGTGGCGGCGACGGGGCTGGGCTGCAGTGGGGGCGGCCAGGTGCAGGTCGAGGGGCTCAAGGGGCGCACGGACGGCCCCCGGGTCCGCGGCCACGTCTGGTTCCCGTCAGGCCACCCCCGGAGCGTCTGGTGTGCCTCTGCCTTCCAGGGACGCCTTCTGGCCGCCTGGCCGCTCAGGCAGGCGGGGAGCGCCCCATCAGACGCTGGCTGTGGTGGGAGAGACCTGAGGAGGTGGGGCTTGCAGCTGTGCCGGGCGGGGGCGGAGATAGCCGCGAACGCCGCGAGCGACAAAAGGAGAAGGCGGAGAGGCGGAGCGGGAGGCAAAAAGCCTAGAGCACCCGGTCTTCCCTAGAGGTCTCCCATCCGAGTTCTAACCGGGCCCGACCCTGCTTAGCTTCCGCGCTCGCGGCGAGATCGGGCCCTTCTAGGCCGCTTCGGCAGTGGATGCCGGCGGGGTCGCGGGCTGCCTCTTGAGGCGCAGCTTAGCAGGCGCTTGGGCCTTACCGTCAGCCCAGCGGCCCGCCCGTCCCGGCAGGGCCCCGCCGCCCGCCTAGGCAGGGGAACGGAGGTCTCGGGCACCTGGGGGTGGCGGAGGTGCTGGCGACCACCCAGCCCAGGGCGGGCGGGAGCCAGCAAACTTTTCGGCGCTTGGCGCCCCGCCCCAGATCCCGCAGGACGCTCACGGGGATGTGGCCCAGGAGGCTTCCGGGCCCGGGGACCGCGGGCCCTTGGGCATCCCACCTGCCCGCCCACGATGCGCTAGGCGCAGCTCAGACGCAGACCGGACCGGCCCTCCTGCCCGACAGAAGCTGGCCCGAAGCCACCGGGAGCCACCATTGAGTTGGCACGGCCCCTAAGACCCAGCAACGCCACCCCTCGCCCCCACGCCACCGTCCGAGCTCAGGACCCCGCCCCAGGTGGCCGGCAGGCCCGGGGAAGCGGCCTGGGCCCTCGATCCCGCTCCCGCCTCGGGCCATGGCGAAACGGCGGAGGGGCGGCTTTTTCCGTATGGAGCTGTGGAGAGCCAGCCCGGCAGACAGGTGGCGGCGACGGGGCTGGGCTGCAGTGGGGGCGGCCAGGTGCAGGTCGAGGGGCTCAAGGGGCGCACGGACGGCCCCCGGGTCCGCGGCCACGTCTGGTTCCCGTCAGGCCACCCCCGGAGCGTCTGGTGTGCCTCTGCCTTCCAGGGACGCCTTCTGGCCGCCTGGCCGCTCAGGCAGGCGGGGAGCGCCCCATCAGACGCTGGCTGTGGTGGGAGAGACCTGAGGAGGTGGGGCTTGCAGCTGTGCCGGGCGGGGGCGGAGATAGCCGCGAACGCCGCGAGCGACAAAAGGAGAAGGCGGAGAGGCGGAGCGGGAGGCAAAAAGCCTAGAGCACCCGGTCTTCCCTAGAGGTCTCCCATCCGAGTTCTAACCGGGCCCGACCCTGCTTAGCTTCCGCGCTCGCGGCGAGATCGGGCCCTTCTAGGCCGCTTCGGCAGTGGATGCCGGCGGGGTCGCGGGCTGCCTCTTGAGGCGCAGCTTAGCAGGCGCTTGGGCCTTACCGTCAGCCCAGCGGCCCGCCCGTCCCGGCAGGGCCCCGCCGCCCGCCTAGGCAGGGGAACGGAGGTCTCGGGCACCTGGGGGTGGCGGAGGTGCTGGCGACCACCCAGCCCAGGGCGGGCGGGAGCCAGCAAACTTTTCGGCGCTTGGCGCCCCGCCCCAGATCCCGCAGGACGCTCACGGGGATGTGGCCCAGGAGGCTTCCGGGCCCGGGGACCGCGGGCCCTTGGGCATCCCACCTGCCCGCCCACGATGCGCTAGGCGCAGCTCAGACGCAGACCGGACCGGCCCTCCTGCCCGACAGAAGCTGGCCCGAAGCCACCGGGAGCCACCATTGAGTTGGCACGGCCCCTAAGACCCAGCAACGCCACCCCTCGCCCCCACGCCACCGTCCGAGCTCAGGACCCCGCCCCAGGTGGCCGGCAGGCCCGGGGAAGCGGCCTGGGCCCTCGATCCCGCTCCCGCCTCGGGCCATGGCGAAACGGCGGAGGGGCGGCTTTTTCCGTATGGAGCTGTGGAGAGCCAGCCCGGCAGACAGGTGGCGGCGACGGGGCTGGGCTGCAGTGGGGGCGGCCAGGTGCAGGTCGAGGGGCTCAAGGGGCGCACGGACGGCCCCCGGGTCCGCGGCCACGTCTGGTTCCCGTCAGGCCACCCCCGGAGCGTCTGGTGTGCCTCTGCCTTCCAGGGACGCCTTCTGGCCGCCTGGCCGCTCAGGCAGGCGGGGAGCGCCCCATCAGACGCTGGCTGTGGTGGGAGAGACCTGAGGAGGTGGGGCTTGCAGCTGTGCCGGGCGGGGGCGGAGATAGCCGCGAACGCCGCGAGCGACAAAAGGAGAAGGCGGAGAGGCGGAGCGGGAGGCAAAAAGCCTAGAGCACCCGGTCTTCCCTAGAGGTCTCCCATCCGAGTTCTAACCGGGCCCGACCCTGCTTAGCTTCCGCGCTCGCGGCGAGATCGGGCCCTTCTAGGCCGCTTCGGCAGTGGATGCCGGCGGGGTCGCGGGCTGCCTCTTGAGGCGCAGCTTAGCAGGCGCTTGGGCCTTACCGTCAGCCCAGCGGCCCGCCCGTCCCGGCAGGGCCCCGCCGCCCGCCTAGGCAGGGGAACGGAGGTCTCGGGCACCTGGGGGTGGCGGAGGTGCTGGCGACCACCCAGCCCAGGGCGGGCGGGAGCCAGCAAACTTTTCGGCGCTTGGCGCCCCGCCCCAGATCCCGCAGGACGCTCACGGGGATGTGGCCCAGGAGGCTTCCGGGCCCGGGGACCGCGGGCCCTTGGGCATCCCACCTGCCCGCCCACGATGCGCTAGGCGCAGCTCAGACGCAGACCGGACCGGCCCTCCTGCCCGACAGAAGCTGGCCCGAAGCCACCGGGAGCCACCATTGAGTTGGCACGGCCCCTAAGACCCAGCAACGCCACCCCTCGCCCCCACGCCACCGTCCGAGCTCAGGACCCCGCCCCAGGTGGCCGGCAGGCCCGGGGAAGCGGCCTGGGCCCTCGATCCCGCTCCCGCCTCGGGCCATGGCGAAACGGCGGAGGGGCGGCTTTTTCCGTATGGAGCTGTGGAGAGCCAGCCCGGCAGACAGGTGGCGGCGACGGGGCTGGGCTGCAGTGGGGGCGGCCAGGTGCAGGTCGAGGGGCTCAAGGGGCGCACGGACGGCCCCCGGGTCCGCGGCCACGTCTGGTTCCCGTCAGGCCACCCCCGGAGCGTCTGGTGTGCCTCTGCCTTCCAGGGACGCCTTCTGGCCGCCTGGCCGCTCAGGCAGGCGGGGAGCGCCCCATCAGACGCTGGCTGTGGTGGGAGAGACCTGAGGAGGTGGGGCTTGCAGCTGTGCCGGGCGGGGGCGGAGATAGCCGCGAACGCCGCGAGCGACAAAAGGAGAAGGCGGAGAGGCGGAGCGGGAGGCAAAAAGCCTAGAGCACCCGGTCTTCCCTAGAGGTCTCCCATCCGAGTTCTAACCGGGCCCGACCCTGCTTAGCTTCCGCGCTCGCGGCGAGATCGGGCCCTTCTAGGCCGCTTCGGCAGTGGATGCCGGCGGGGTCGCGGGCTGCCTCTTGAGGCGCAGCTTAGCAGGCGCTTGGGCCTTACCGTCAGCCCAGCGGCCCGCCCGTCCCGGCAGGGCCCCGCCGCCCGCCTAGGCAGGGGAACGGAGGTCTCGGGCACCTGGGGGTGGCGGAGGTGCTGGCGACCACCCAGCCCAGGGCGGGCGGGAGCCAGCAAACTTTTCGGCGCTTGGCGCCCCGCCCCAGATCCCGCAGGACGCTCACGGGGATGTGGCCCAGGAGGCTTCCGGGCCCGGGGACCGCGGGCCCTTGGGCATCCCACCTGCCCGCCCACGATGCGCTAGGCGCAGCTCAGACGCAGACCGGACCGGCCCTCCTGCCCGACAGAAGCTGGCCCGAAGCCACCGGGAGCCACCATTGAGTTGGCACGGCCCCTAAGACCCAGCAACGCCACCCCTCGCCCCCACGCCACCGTCCGAGCTCAGGACCCCGCCCCAGGTGGCCGGCAGGCCCGGGAAGCGGCCTGGGCCCTCGATCCCGCTCCCGCCTCGGGCCATGGCGAAACGGCGGAGGGGCGGCTTTTTCCGTATGGAGCTGTGGAGAGCCAGCCCGGCAGACAGGTGGCGGCGACGGGCTGGGCTGCAGTGGGGGCGGCCAGGTGCAGGTCGAGGGGCTCAAGGGGCGCACGGACGGCCCCCGGGTCCGCGGCCACGTCTGGTTCCCGTCAGGCACCCCCGGAGCGTCTGGTGTGCCTCTGCCTTCCAGGGACGCCCTTCTGGCCGCCTGGCCGCTCAGGCAGGCGGGGAGCGCCCCATCAGACGCTGGCTGTGGTGGGAGAGACCTGAGGAGGTGGGGCTTGCAGCTGTGCCGGGCGGGGGCGGAGATAGCCGCGAACGCCGCGAGCGACAAAAGGAGAAGGCGGAGAGGCGGAGCGGGAGGCAAAAAGCCTAGAGCACCCGGTCTTCCCTAGAGGTCTCCCATCCGAGTTCTAACCGGGCCCGACCCTGCTTAGCTTCCGCGCTCGCGGCGAGATCGGGCCCTTCTAGGCCGCTTCGGCAGTGGATGCCGGCGGGGTCGCGGGCTGCCTCTTGAGGCGCAGCTTAGCAGGCGCTTGGGCCTTACCGTCAGCCAGCGGCCCGCCCGTCCCGGCAGGGCCCCGCCGCCCGCCTAGGCAGGGGAACGGAGGTCTCGGGCACCTGGGGGTGGCGGAGGTGCTGGCGACCACCCAGCCCAGGGCGGGCGGGAGCCAGCAAACTTTTCGGCGCTTGGCGCCCCGCCCCAGATCCCGCAGGACGCTCACGGGGATGTGGCCCAGGAGGCTTCCGGGCCCGGGGACCGCGGGCCCTTGGGCATCCCACCTGCCCGCCCACGATGCGCTAGGCGCAGCTCAGACGCAGACCGGACCGGCCCTCCTGCCCGACAGAAGCTGGCCCGAAGCCACCGGAGCCCACCATTGAGTTGGCACGGCCCCTAAGACCCAGCAACGCCGACCCCTCGCCCCCACGCCACCGTCCGAGCTCAGGACCCCGCCCAGGTGGCCGGCAGGCCCGGGGAAGCGGCCTGGGCCCTCGATCCCGCTCCCGCCTCGGGCCATGGCGAAACGGCGGAGGGGCGGCTTTTTCCGTATGGAGCTGTGGAGAGCCAGCCCGGCAGACAGGTGGCGGCGACGGGGCTGGGCTGCAGTGGGGGCGGCCAGGTGCAGGTCGAGGGGCTCAAGGGGCGCACGGACGGCCCCCGGGTCCGCGGCCAC
Organism: Globicephala melas; assembly: GCF_963455315.2. NCBI lineage: Eukaryota > Metazoa > Chordata > Mammalia > Artiodactyla > Delphinidae > Globicephala > Globicephala melas. The sequence continues at coordinate 127,459 of NW_027207708.1, forward strand.
GTCTGGTTCCCGTCAGGCCACCCCCGGAGCGTCTGGTGTGCCTCTGCCTTCCAGGGACGCCTTCTGGCCGCCTGGCCGCTCAGGCAGGCGGGGAGCGCCCCATCAGACGCTGGCTGTGGTGGGAGAGACCTGAGGAGGTGGGGCTTGCAGCTGTGCCGGGCGGGGGCGGAGATAGCCGCGAACGCCGCGAGCGACAAAAGGAGAAGGCGGAGAGGCGGAGCGGGAGGCAAAAAGCCTAGAGCACCCGGTCTTCCCTAGAGGTCTCCCATCCGAGTTCTAACCGGGCCCGACCCTGCTTAGCTTCCGCGCTCGCGGCGAGATCGGCCCTTCTAGGCCGCTTCGGCAGTGGATGCCGGCGGGGTCGCGGGCTGCCTCTTGAGGCGCAGCTTAGCAGGCGCTTGGGCCTTACCGTCAGCCCAGCGGCCCGCCCGTCCGGCAGGGCCCCGCCGCCCGCCTAGGCAGGGGAACGGAGGTCTCGGGCACCTGGGGGTGGCGGAGGTGCTGGCGACCACCCAGCCCAGGGCGGGCGGGAGCCAGCAAACTTTTCGGCGCTTGGCGCCCCCGCCCCAGATCCCGCAGGACGCTCACGGGGATGTGGCCCAGGAGGCTTCCGGGCCCGGGACGCGGGCCCTTGGGCATCCACCTGCCCGCCCACGATGCGCTAGGCGCAGCTCAGACGCAGACCGGACCGGCCCTCCTGCCCGACAGAAGCTGGCCCGAAGCCACCGGAGCCACCATTGAGTTGGCACGGCCCCTAAGACCCAGCAACGCCACCCCTCGCCCCACGCCACCGTCCGAGCTCAGGACCCCGCCCCAGGTGGCCGGCAGGCCCGGGGAAGCGGCCTGGGCCCTCGATCCCGCTCGACCGCCTCGGGCCATGGCGAAACGGCGGAGGGGCGGCTTTTTCCGTATGGAGCTGTGGAGAGCCAGCCCGGCAGACAGGTGGCGGCGACGGGGCTGGGCTGCAGTGGGGGCGGCCAAGGTGCAGGTCGAGGGGCTCAAGGGGCGCACGGACGGCCCCCGGGTCCGCGGCCACGTCTGGTTCCCGTCAGGCCACCCCCGGAGCGTCTGGTGTGCCTCTGCCTTCCAGGGACGCCTTCTGGCCGCCTGGCCGCTCAGGGCGGGGAGCGCCCCATCAGACGCTGGCTGTGGTGGGAGAGACCTGAGGAGGTGGGGCTTGCAGCTGTGCCGGGCGGGGGCGGAGATAGCCGCGAACGCCGCGAGCGACAAAAGGAGAAGGCGGAGAGGCGGAGCGGGAGGCAAAAAGCCTAGAGCACCCGGTCTTCCCTAGAGGTCTCCCATCCGAGTTCTAACCGGGCCCGACCCTGCTTAGCTTCCGCGCTCGCGGCGAGATCGGGCCCTTCTAGGCCGCTTCGGCAGTGGATGCGGCGGGGTCGCGGGCTGCCTCTTGAGGCGCAGCTTAGCAGGCGCTTGGGCCTTACCGTCAGCCCAGCGGCCCGCCCGTCCCGGCAGGGCCCCGCCGCCCGCCTAGGCAGGGGAACGGAGGTCTCGGGCACCTGGGGGTGGCGGAGGTGCTGGCGACCACCCAGCCCAGGCGGGCGGGAGCCAGCAAACTTTTCGGCGCTTGGCGCCCCGCCCCAGATCCCGCAGGACGCTCACGGGGATGTGGCCCAGGAGGCTTCCGGGCCCGGGGGACCGCGGGCCCTTGGGCATCCCACCTGCCCGCCCACGATGCGCTAGGCGCAGCTCAGACGCAGACCGGACCGGCCCTCCTGCCCGACAGAAGCTGGCCCGAAGCCACCGGGAGCCACCATTGAGTTGGCACGGCCCCTAAGACCCAGCAACGCCACCCCTCGCCCCCACGCCACCGTCCGAGCTCAGGACCCCGCCACCAGGTGGCCGGCAGGCCCGGGGGAAGCGGCCTGGGCCCTCGATCCCGCTCCCGCCTCGGGCCATGGCGAAACGGCGGAGGGGCGGCTTTTTCCGTATGGAGCTGTGGAGAGCCAGCCCGGCAGACAGGTGGCGGCGACGGGGCTGGGCTGCAGTGGGGGCGGCCAGGTGCAGGTCGAGGGGCTCAAGGGGCGCACGGACGGCCCCCGGGTCCGCGGCCACGTCTGGTTCCCGTCAGGCCACCCCCGGAGCGTCTGGTGTGCCTCTGCCTTCCAGGGACGCCTTCTGGCCGCCTGGCCGCTCAGGCAGGCGGGGAGCGCCCCATCAGACGCTGGCTGTGGTGGGAGAGACCTGAGGAGGTGGGGCTTGCAGCTGTGCCGGGCGGGGGCGGAGATAGCCGCGAACGCCGCGAGCGACAAAAGGAGAAGGCGGAGAGGCGGAGCGGGAGGCAAAAAGCCTAGAGCACCCGGTCTTCCCTAGAGGTCTCCCATCCGAGTTCTAACCGGGCCCGACCCTGCTTAGCTTCCGCGCTCGCGGCGAGATCGGGCCCTTCTAGGCCGCTTCGGCAGTGGATGCCGCGGGGTCGCGGCTGCCTCTTGAGGCGCAGCTTAGCAGGCGCTTGGGCCTTACCGTCAGCCCAGCGGCCCGCCCGTCCCGGCAGGGCCCCGCCGCCCGCCTAGGCAGGGGAACGGAGGTCTCGGGCACCTGGGGGTGGCGGAGGTGCTGGCGACCACCCAGCCCAGGGCGGGCGGGAGCCAGCAAACTTTTCGGCGCTTGGCGCCCCGCCCCAGATCCCGCAGGACGCTCACGGGGGATGTGGCCCAGGAGGCTTCCGGCCCGGGGACCGCGGGCCCTTGGGCATCCCACCTGCCCGCCCACGATGCGCTAGGCGCAGCTCAGACGCAGACCGGACCGGCCCTCCTGCCCGACAGAAGCTGGCCCGAAGCCACCGGGAGCCACCATTGAGTTGGCACGGCCCCTAAGACCCAGCAACGCCACCCTCGCCCCCACGCCACCGTCCGAGCTCAGGACCCCGCCCAGGTGGCCGGCAGGCCCGGGGAAGCGGCCTGGGCCCTCGATCCCGCTCCCGCCTCGGGCCATGGGCGAAACGGCGGAGGGGCGGCTTTTTCCGTATGGAGCTGTGGAGAGCCAGCCCGGCAGACAGGTGGCGGCGACGGGGCTGGGCTGCAGTGGGGGCGGCCAGGTGCAGGTCGAGGGGCTCAAGGGGCGCACGGACGGCCCCCCGGGTCCGCGGCCACGTCTGGTTCCCGTCAGGCCACCCCCGGAGCGTCTGGTGTGCCTCTGCCTTCCAGGGACGCCTTCTGGCCGCCTGGCCGCTCAGGCAGGCGGGGAGCGCCCCATCAGACGCTGGCTGTGGTGGGAGAGACCTGAGGAGGTGGGGCTTGCAGCTGTGCCGGGCGGGGGCGGAGATAGCCGCGAACGCCGCGAGCGACAAAAGGAGAAGGCGGAGAGGCGGAGCGGGAGGCAAAAAGCCTAGAGCACCCGGTCTTCCCTAGAGGTCTCCCATCCGAGTTCTAACCGGGCCCGACCCTGCTTAGCTTCCGCGCTCGCGGCGAGATCGGGCCCTTCTAGGCCGCTTCGGCAGTGGATGCCGGCGGGGTCGCGGGCTGCCTCTTGAGGCGCAGCTTAGCAGGCGCTTGGCCTTACCGTCAGCCCAGCGGCCCGCCCGTCCCGGCAGGGCCCCGCCGCCCGCCTAGGCAGGGGAACGGAGGTCTCGGGCACCTGGGGGTGGCGGAGGTGCTGGCGACCACCCAGCCCAGGCGGGCGGGAGCCAGCAAACTTTTCGGCGCTTGGCGCCCCGCCCCAGATCCCGCAGGACGCTCACGGGGGATGTGGCCCAGGAGGCTTCCGGGCCCGGGGACCGCGGGCCCTTGGGCATCCCACCTGCCCGCCCACGATGCGCTAGGCGCAGCTCAGACGCAGACCGGACCGGCCCTCCTGCCCGACAGAAGCTGGCCCGAAGCCACCGGGAGCCACCATTGAGTTGGCACGGCCCCTAAGACCCAGCAACGCCACCCTCGCCCCACGCCACCGTCCGAGCTCAGGACCCCGCCCCAGGTGGCCGGCAGGCCCGGGGAAGCGGCCTGGGCCCTCGATCCCGCTCCCGCCTCGGGCCATGGCGAAACGGCGGAGGGGCGGCTTTTTCCGTATGGAGCTGTGGAGAGCCAGCCCGGCAGACAGGTGGCGGCGACGGGGCTGGGCTGCAGTGGGGGCGGCCAGGTGCAGGTCGAGGGGCTCAAGGGCGCACGGACGGCCCCCGGGTCCGCGGCCACGTCTGGTTCCCGTCAGGCCACCCCCGGAGCGTCTGGTGTGCCTCTGCCTTCCAGGGACGCCTTCTGGCCGCCTGGCCGCTCAGGCAGGCGGGGAGCGCCCCATCAGACGCTGGCTGTGGTGGGAGAGACCTGAGGAGGTGGGGCTTGCAGCTGTGCCGGGCGGGGGCGGAGATAGCCGCGAACGCCGCGAGCGACAAAAGGAGAAGGCGGAGAGGCGGAGCGGGAGGCAAAAAGCCTAGAGCACCCGGTCTTCCCTAGAGGTCTCCCATCCGAGTTCTAACCGGGCCCGACCCTGCTTAGCTTCCGCGCTCGCGGCGAGATCGGGCCCTTCTAGGCCGCTTCGGCAGTGGATGCCGGCGGGGTCGCGGGCTGCCTCTTGAGGCGCAGCTTAGCAGGCGCTTGGGCCTTACCGTCAGCCCAGCGGCCCGCCCGTCCCGGCAGGGCCCCGCCGCCCGCCTAGGCAGGGAACGGAGGTCTCGGGCACCTGGGGGTGGCGGAGGTGCTGGCGACCACCCAGCCCAGGGGCGGGCGGGAGCCAGCAAACTTTTCGGCGCTTGGCGCCCCGCCCAGATCCCGCAGGACGCTCACGGGGATGTGGCCCAGGAGGCTTCCGGGGCCCGGGGACCGCGGGCCCTTGGGCATCCCACCTGCCCGCCCACGATGCGCTAGGCGCAGCTCAGACGCAGACCGGACCGGCCCTCCTGCCCGACAGAAGCTGGCCCGAAGCCACCGGGAGCCACCATTGAGTTGGCACGGCCCCTAAGACCAGCAACGCCACCCCTCGCCCCCACGCCACCGTCCGAGCTCAGGACCCCGCCCCAGGTGGCCGGCAGGCCCGGGGAAGCGGCCTGGGCCCTCGATCCCGCTCCCGCCTCGGGCCATGGCGAAACGGCGGAGGGGCGGCTTTTTTCCGTATGGAGCTGTGGAGAGCCAGCCCGGCAGACAGGTGGCGGCGACGGGGCTGGGCTGCAGTGGGGGCGGCCAGGTGCAGGTCGAGGGGGCTCAAGGGGCGCACGGACGGCCCCCGGGTCCGCGGCCCACGTCTGGTTCCCGTCAGGCCACCCCCGGAGCGTCTGGTGTGCCTCTGCCTTCCAGGGACGCCTTCTGGCCGCCTGGCCGCTCAGGCAGGCGGGGAGCGCCCCATCAGACGCTGGCTGTGGTGGGAGAGGACCTGAGGAGGTGGGGCTTGCAGCTGTGCCGGGCGGGGGCGGAGATAGCCGCGAACGCCGCGAGCGACAAAAGGAGAAGGCGGAGAGGCGGAGCGGGAGGCAAAAAGCCTAGAGCACCCGGTCT